>NW_010146852.1:317-20353 GCF_000699245.1 Pterocles gutturalis
AGACAACATCTATTAGCACTTAGCACTTGCAAGAATCCCTCCTCAGGTCCAGGAACCAATCTTAAAAACTTTCACAATGCATTTCACAGTCACAGCCTCAGGCAGGGACAGTTCACTATCAGCCAGGCCCAGAAAGGCCAGATCACAGCGAGGGAGGTAGCTGCATCTTTATCAACTCCCTTTGCTCAGCATCAACACCAGGAGAAGGAAAGAAGGAAAAAAGAAACAATCAAGCCCCTGTTCTCAGCATTTCTAGAGCCTTGTGTTTCAGATCCTGTCTGCACCTACTCCTCTAGGGTTCTGTTTTATCATCTCTAACCCCCCCACCCACACCTTCAGGCACAGCACCCTAAGCAGAGCATGCTTCTCAGGAGCTGCTACTCTCGGGTGCACAAACACAAAAGGCCCAAATACATCTTCAAGTACAGTTCCAAACCTTGTTCACAGATTACAAACAAGCAGAGCTTCAGTACCTTGAAACACAGCTATGCTTTATAAGTACTCAGGATAAACAGATAGCTAATTTTTCCCTTCACGGCTTCAAAAATAAGAGTGATTCAGAGGTTAAACTGAGCCACCCAAGTCAGAAAAAGCAGGATAAAAAGTAACTTTGGAGTTGTCTATCCATTTTGGAAAGTCTTCATTTATTGTAGTAATTATTTCATTGTACACTATGGTATCAAAAAAAGCCATAACATGCAGACAGGAGACCTTTTCAGGAGATTTATCAGAAGCACATGTAGACTTACAATTAGCTTTAATATACTATTTGAAAGCTGAGAGCAGAACTTAAGTTCACTTTTGAACTTGTATGCAACATGTATGCACACGAATTGTTCAGGAATTTAAGGCAATTTGCATATTAAGATAAAAAACCATTAGATTAATAGATTTTTATGTTGTGCTCAAAATGTTAGCTCAATTGAAACCATTTACATATACTTCATCTCAAAGGACTGAGAGTCATAAATAGCAGCTGCTCCTTGATAAAAATACAGTCCTGAGAACAAGCTAGTAGCAATGCTTAAGCTATGACATCTTCTGTGTCAGAGTATAAGCTATTTTTGCAATAAGGAGCAGTATTTACCAGGTGTTCAACAGGCAAAGGCATTCTAAACATGCAATAGCTCCCAACAGAAGTCTGAAATTACTTCCAGTATCTTGCTTACAATAGTTTATTTGCACACTGCAGAAAGATCAAGAAATCCTGCTATGCATTTGTGATCACTAATATTTCAAACACAACAACCAAGGGATACAACATAAGGACAGGCAGCAAAAGGTGTTTTACAAAAAACTCAGTCTTTTAGTAATTGGTTAGTTTGTTTGCAAGGTAATTGGAACACTCTTCCCTCGCCAACCCTGGGAATCATTCCCCCCCACTATACCTACACTATGACCAAACAACACTAGAGTGTTTAAATTCAGTGCAATAAGAGTAATTTCAGGACATTTCACTCTAAACAAAGGCAAAAGTTTATCTATATAGACATCCAAACGCCAACATATTTGGTACAGTGTAATGAAGTTACATAGATTTTACACCCTCAGAGGTATGCTCTTGCAGTGAATCACCTGCATTCCACAAGAAAAAAAAGTGTTTGAAACAGTATAATATGGTAGACTCAACGCTTTAAAAAAAAATTTATTGAGCTGGAATTGGAACTCCCTAACATTCACAATATAATTTAGGATGCATTTGTTACATGAAGAGCAGATAAAAAGACTTAAACAGTTTCACATACCAGTTAAGATATTCCACATGCTCCTTCCCCACCTACAATACTGACATCTTGGTTGTTTGGTGGTTTTTTTCCTTAACAAATACTCAGTTCAACTTGTCTACCTGACCACCTCCCCCATTTCTACAGGAGCAGACGTACAGTGATATCAGTGAGAGGATACGGGACACTGTCCTGTCCAGTGTTTGGACCCTGGAAAGGAGTAGGCCTAGCTATAAAAATAGAGTTCAACAATAAGCTGAACATGAAGCACTTCAGCGACCGAGGCAAAGCTGCACTCGGAAAAAGCTGTATAGTCACAGAGAAAGGAAAGCATCAGTGGCTGAACAGAGAGGAAAGGGGGAAGTAGTCTAAACTCTGCCCGCCCAACCCATTAGCTTTACAAAAAGTTCAGGAACTAGCAAAATCCATTATCTGCAAGGCCCGCAGGATTAAATGCCACATTAAGACAACCCACTCCAAATCCTATATAATTTGGCAACACTTAACAGGGCTTTAGCCATGCACAGTATGCATATACTATAGACTAACGCCTTCCTTCCACCCCTTCTTCCTCTTTCCCCTCCCCCCAGAAGAATGGAGTTGATTGATCAGAGTGTTTCACTACTGGTTTCCCCATTCATCGCCCACAATTTTATTTTCTTTTGAGGGCAGAGGGGTTGTCAAATACGTTGACAGTTTTTCTTTAAACAATTATGAAATTTTAAGGGATATAAAGACATTGGTGCATTTAGGAATTTACATATTTGTAAAAAAAAAACCTAGTTATAAAACTGCATTTTTATCACCTAGCACTTTCAAGATTCATTGTTATTTTTCACTAATTAACATATTAAATTAAGCCAAGGTTTGAGACCAGAAAAGTTCTACCAATCTACTTAAAAACAAAAAATAATATTTAAAACCAAAAAAGAAAAGGTTAGTTATGTTACATTCCAATATCCACAGCCCATTATATTAAATGCATTCTTTCTACAGGAATGATGTTCTTTAAAACAGATGATTGCAAATATTTTACTGCTAGACACTCCATTACATTGGATAATGTGACTGGAACCTGTGGATGCTGAAAATCTTGAGGTTTGTCCAAGTATCAATGTAAGGTGTCTAAGGTCCTCTGCCAGAACCATGTTTGGAAAAAAAAAAAAATCACAGATAAAGTTCTTTTGAGTTTTTTCAATCTTTCCTTGGCTTTCTGTTTCTGGGTGATCTATTCACAGTTTCCTCCTCCTGCAAGAGAGTAATTTATGTAAACATCAAGGAAATAAAAATCTAAAGAACACCCTTAAAAACCATTTTGAGCAAGCTTACAAAGAATAATCTACTTTCATTTCTACATTAGGATTTAATTTTTGAAAGGACCTACTGCTGCTACCCCTCCTTTCTATACATGGCAAACAAATCCTTTTTTTTCCCCCCACAGTATATGTACACTATTTGCTGAGAGTACTCAAGAGTTTCTGCTGCTGTGAGAATCCCTTTAACTTCAAGCAACACTCCACCCATTTTTAAGTCACCAATTATGTCAGCGTGGAGCACTTAAAAGGTCACATCCTGACTGCATACAAAGCTCAATAAGCCTTCTGCCTCAAGAAGATGCATTCCACACAATCCCTCTCCTCTCACAGTGCAGGGTCTATGGCAGTGCCTTTAGCAAGGTGCCCAGCTTTGCTGAAGTTGGCCACAGCAATTCCTGTTCTGCAGGTTAAGTTTGCCAAAGTTCTGACACTGAGGGAATAACAGAAGCCAAGTTTACTTGTAAACACTTTAGTAAGGCTTGTTCTACATGACTTAAGAAAAAAATGCACAAGACTTCCCTCAAAGATTAAGCACTCTTACCTCTGATGCAGGTTTCCTATCTTCTTCCTCATCCTCTTCCTCCTCCTCTTGACTAGCACTTCCTATGTCAGCATCACTTTTTTGCTTCTCCTCTGAGGGAAATAAAAAAAATCTCATTCTCTTTTCGTTAAGACTTACTTTCAGTTCACTGTTGGCTTTACTCCATGTCTGCCAATCTTGCTATTTTATTCTATCAGAGAGAAAGCTCAAACTGTTTCAAGATTATCTAGTTTACCTACCTAGCTTTTCCTCATTTGCTTCCTCCTCCTCCTCTTCCTCTTCTTCCTTGCCTACTTTATCTTTTTCTTCCTCTTTCTCCTCATCCATCACATCAGGCTGAGGAGCATCAGTCTTTTTGTATTCTGCAGCACTTGGCTGTTTCTAGAAAATTGTCAAAGCCAGGCAGTTATTTCTAAGGTTAACTGACATCTTGCTGGATCTCTTTTTAAACATTATACTACTCATTATCGGAGGAAATGCATACCTTCCCAGAACAGCAGAAAAGCACAACAAGGAACACTGGCAAAGCCACAGTGAGGATGTAGACTACCCAAAGCCAGGGACGATCTTCAGCAGCAGCCATCATCTGGCCCACAACACCAGGCTGCAAGATAAGAACAACTGTCAAATCTCATGCCATACAGCAAGCTGTAGCAGTGAAGTTTAAGATACAGAATTTTCAAATAGGCTTTTTGCAACTTAACATTATATTTTGTGCCCCCAAAAAATTAAGCTAAACTGCACAAGCACTTTTTCCATAGTTTACAAATGAAGAATTAGTTAACAGTCCAACTGTCAGAGCAAAAACCTCACAAAAGAGCAGTAAGTATTCATCCCTACTTACAGCAACCATTACCATATTATAATTAGGAATTAAGGTTGCAAACTGGTTTATCATAATCCCTAGGCTTGGTACATATAGGTATATATTGACAAAGACTGTGGGAGAGAACAGCAGCAATGCTCCCACTGTTCCCATCAGAAGCACACAATTAAACTTTAATTTCTCACCTCCGCAGCACCATCGGCTGCCTTTTTCAGTCCCCATCCATCACTGGCCCAATCATCAGCCACAGCTCTTTCAGTACAAATGATAAAGTTATCAAAGAAGATGTCAGAAGTCATTGACCATAGCTCAAGTCCCACAGCAGTGAAGGGAGTCATCTTGAAAGGTTCCAAGTCTTCAAAGAAATCTGGGTTTGGGATCTTCCTAGGTTTCCATATACCCTAGGAAAGACAAGAGACATTCAGCCTTACCTGTCAATACAATTTTTAGCTTTCAGCCCATTTTGAACCAATAGAAAGACCAATCTGTTGCCCTTAATTACAATGTCTATGGGTGCAACTCATCAGGTTTTGGGAATGAATTTTCACTTGTTCTACAAAAAAGCAAAACCAAGTAAGAAAGCACTTTGAATCTGTCCACTCAAAATACAGGGCAACCATGACAGTATTTGTATTCTTAATTACACTTGCTGAATCTAAATAATTCTGCTTTTTGTAAGAGAAATGCGGCATTGGCCAGCAGTTTAATCAATGAAAACACCAACCTGATAGTTTACGTTATCAATCATAGGAGGCTTCCATTTGCCTTTGTAGTTTGGATTGTCAATCATTGGTCGCTGCCAGGTACCACAGCCAGGGGCTGCCTCACATTTAGGGTTTGCAATCTGAGGTGCCTCCCATTCACCGTCCATATCCTCATCCCTGAAAAGGAAAATTCAGTTTTGAAGTCTGCCTCTTGTATTTATACTGAATAAGACTGAGATAATGTCTGATTTCTGGGAAAGTTATAATCCCTACCATAAAATGGAGATACTGAAACTTTGTGTAGCATTGGTCTGTGGGTAAAAACACTGCAGAAGGAATGAGGATTTCAAGAAGTAGCTCGGAAGCACAGAACCTCAACAAAAGCCAGTCCCTGAGCACAGCCTCTCCCGCTGCCCCTTCCAAGTTGCCCCGTGGTGCAACTGCAAGACAACAATCGTAACCATCCCTGCCCTGTCCAGCTTACAATTGCACAAGAGCTGAAAAGCCTGCAGATGAACACAAGACTCCTCAGACCAACTCTGCCTTCTACTTTTGAAACAAGATAGCCTGAATCAATGATTTTGTTATCAAGCAACAATGAACTAGCAATTCTTATACTTGTAAAAGCCAGTACCAAAGCTATGAAATATCTGCTGTCATCTGCAACAGGCAGTAAACATACCAATCTTCAGGCTTCTCAGCATCAGGGTCAGCTACATATTCTGGCTCATCATCCAGCCAGCCCTCGGGTTTCACAGCATTTTCATCTGCTATCTTTGCAGGAGCATCCTCATCCCTTGAAAGCAGAATATTATGGATTAACACACATGACACATAAAAGTTCTTAACCCCAAGGCATGATTCTACAGACTCTGAACAAGTCCACTGATGTAGAGAACCAGCCAGCTTCATTTCTGAGAGGGTAAGCACAACACCATGATTTCAGAATGGAATTGCCTTGCGATCTGTTACCTCTACATGTGCCTCATGGCACAGTTGTGTCATCAACTGTAAGGCAATACTACTTATTGTTTAAAACCAACCTAGAAAGGGCATATTAGAGTAAATCCCATATCTTAGTGGTTGCTGCAAACACACATTTGAGCTTGAAATTGAATCCATGGTTCACAAAGCATAGATTCAAAGACAGAAACCCAGTATCGGTATCTGATTTAGGATGTCAGATATTTCAGTCACTTGTAACTATGCATTACACAAACATCTTACAGCTATACCTTCTGCAGCTCATCTTTTGATGTCATCAAGGAAGAAAGCATCAACTAGTATAGCTGTTTCAGTAAAACCTTTATCTGTGGCCAGCACAGTAACAGGAGCACTAAACAGTAATTCCCAGAGGACACAGATCCTATCTGCCTTTATCTCCCAAACTGCTGCTCAGATGCCTAAACTGACAGTGTTTCAGTTGCAAAGGTGAGACTCAAAATCTTCTCTAAGTCATCTGAGAAAGACTTTTTGATTAGGACCAAATTATCAGGTCAAGGCCTCGCTCAATTCCACCCCTCCAACAGCTTACCAGTCATCTGGTTTAACAGCATCTGGGTCTGGGATTTTTGGTCTCTCATCCCAGTCCTCAGGCTTCTGGTCATTCGGGTCCTCAATCTCTCGGGGTGGATTCACAGGGGGAGACATATCATTTAGCAGATTCCCACTGTTGACAACTGTTTGATCAACCAGTATTTCAAAACTATTATCAGGATTCAAGACTGAAAGGAAAAAAATGGATGTAGCCATTACATAGGTGCTACAAAGCATGCATCATAAACCATCACTCATCCCCACTCTACAACTACGACATCAGCAATCCAAGTGACCACCTACACAGCAACAGTTTTAAAGAATTGTTATGAATGTTTCTCCTTATGCCAAAGTATAACTAGTATTGATGTACCACATCTCACCTTCTGAGAAAGACGACTCATGGCAGGAGTCCTACTTTAAATACGCTAGAAGCACAAAACAGCTTGTAGAGCAACTTACCAGTTACCACAAGTTTACTTTGGCACAATGTGTATTAGTAATACATTCTTATTACTAAAAAAAGTATGTATTCACAGTCTACTCAAGAATTAAGACTCCCTACCACCAACTCACAGGATTTTAATTTCAGTCCTTTATCCATTGCTGCCTCTGTAGTAGGAAAATCCAGGGATCCTCCCGAGTACTCCCTGACAGATTTTAGCCATAGCTAATATAGCAGGCCAGATACTGTACTTCAAGAACCACTGAGTTTGTCTGGTACTATGAAAGCAGCAAGAAAAAAATACTATCCCTCTAAATCTAAAGCCTAGTACACCCCAAATTACTAGGGGGCAGCATCCATGCAGTTTATAAATGCTGATACTTTGGATATATTTAGCCTATCAAGTTACTCACGACTGCTCTGAAATTCAGTTCTCCTTTGACTATTAAGTTCAAGGTCTCATGACCTTTCTTACATGAATCAAGACTTTTTGCAAGGAAGAAATAAGCCTTTGTATAACAAGATCAGTTTTGCATTCAGAGCTTTCAAGTGGTTTTTAGTTGTATGGTGTGTTGACACAAATATCCAGTTGTTCATCTGGCTCATGTTATGAGCTTTTGATTCAGGAAATATAGTAGCAGTTATTAATGTGCACGATTAACAGTCACCATACCCAGAGTATAGAGATGGGTCTTCTTATCAGTAAAGTAAGTCTTCAGGTCTGCATCTGGACGCTTTGCATGCTTCTCCTCATATTTGCCAGTCTTTGGGTTTTTGTGCCGGAAGATGAAGTGCAATTTATAGTCCTCTCCACATTTGTCAGGGCCAAACATGATTGTATATGGAGTTTTGTCATGGAACTGATCCTTTACAAACAATGCAAAACATTCCATTATTTTAAAATGCAACTTAAGTCACTGCCTGGCATAATAACTCCCAACTCATTGGAAATTACTCTGCAACTTGGATATCAACCAGTAAAGTACCCACACTAAAGCTTTTACCATGACTACAAACCCTCTAGAAAAAAACACCGGAATTATCACAGCTACTTGATTTTGCACCTTTGGTCTCTACTTTCCAGATGGAAAACAACAGCTACTCAAGTGTGATCAAAAAGATAAGTGTAAGTGACAACCATCAACGTTCAAGTGTACTTCTACATGACAACAAAGGATTTTAAAAGCTATCAATACACTGATAATAATGAACAACTAGCTAGTCCGGTGAGTTTCTTTCACACAAAGTTAAACAGCATTAAAAGTGAGGTCAAGTTGTATTTAGCTTACACAGATAAACTGGTATACTGTCTCAATCTGAGAGTTAACTGGATAATAATCTCACCTCTGAACACTACACACAAGTCTATTTGTTCTTGCTAATGTAAACTTAATTCACTGCACATATGAAACTGGTTAGACAGCCAAATAGACTACTGGGTGTCTTTTTTTAAAATAATTTGGAATCTGTATTAATAATGAGACTGAAGAAGGAAAGGAGAAAGATGGGTAACAAGTCATAAAAGATGCTTCCTATAAAGTCTAGGAAGATGGCTACAGAAACCCATAGGCTACATAAGCCTATGCAAGGTGACCCAGCAGTTAAGCTTGGTCTGAATAGGCTAAATCACTTTAGGTAGGTACATGATTGAGAGGAGAGAAAATGATTCTTAATCCTTAGGAGTTGTAGCATGGTCTCTCCCATTGACCACACTTTAAGACAATGCATTCAAGGGTCATTTATAAAGAAAATGGCTTTATATAGCTAGTGTGCAGCTGAACATATGAGGCTGTATCCAGTCCAACCTCTCAAGACTTTTTTTTAAATATACACAGTAACTCAAGTGGGTTCACATGTCAAAGACAAGGCAATAAATGCAAGGAATATTTTAAGTTATTTGCATTAGTCTGTTTTAGAACATGGAATCTTCCTCCTCCTGGGCAACAGCTTCCTGAGAAGGTTTACCCTCATACACTGGCTACTCTCATGAGATGCCTCCTCTTGGGTCCTAGAACCTAGGGAAATCTGAAGTATTGCAAGCTTTAGCAAAGGTCTGGAACTGCTCATCTACTAGGAAATTCCAGAGTTTTTACTCAAGAGGACAGAAGATTTCAGCATTTATCCTCTCCAACTGAAAATGTTGTAAAACTGATGAGTGCAAAGGACTTTGGAGATCAGGCCCTAAACATGCCCCAGTGCCTTAACTGAAGAGCTTTTCTCAGGAAGCAGCAAAATGAAAAAGCTTTCTCTCACTGCTAATACTCAAAGTAGCAGCATTACTCACCAGGCTCAATTCGGGGGTTTTTGAAAGCAGTTTCACATAGGCCCCGCCACACTCTATTCCATTTTGGAAATTTACTTCATACCTAATTTTAGTTTCGGACAGAGAAGGGGAAAACATGTTATACATGAGGAAAAATTACTTCTGTAACACACAACTCCAATTTTCAAGTACAAATTAAGAGTTAAGACTGTTTTGCTGTTGTTTACTTTAAATCACATGCCCAGTGAATATTAAAAATACACACTGCACTCTAAAAACTAAGCAAATATCCATAAGGGCCTGAGAAACAAGAAAAATTGAGGATTTAGAAGACTTAACGTGATAGAAAAGGTCTAAGGAATTGAGTGCTGGTCTAAAAGATTATGAACTAGAAGTAGAGAGAAGGAAGAAAAAGCTTTCCAATATGTAAGACACTGCAACAGAGATTAAGGCAAGCCAACTATTTTCCCCACAACTACCATGGCAGACAGACAACTCCATTTGCAAAACTGCCAAAGCAACAACTGGATCATAGAAGCCCCTTTAGGGTTATAAGCATACAACAGTATATTTAGGGATGCCAAGGAGTCTGAAAAAGGCAAAACATCTCTGTCAGGAATAGGCTAAGTATGCTTGATCCTCTCTCAATGCCAGCAGCTGGAGTGGATGACCACTGGGATTTATTTTTAGCTTTGTATTTTGAGCCAAAACTAAACAGTCATGCAAAGCAAAGTGACCAATTATTATGTTGTGCAAATATGAATTAGCTTACTCTTTGTTTAAAACTAAGTAGGTAATAATCCACAATTCAACCGTTCTCACTGAATGATATACATGTTTGGTGGAGGGTTTTTTGTGGCTTTTTTTATGGACTTGCTAGTCTAACATTATGCAAGTAGATTCTTCTACATCAGTCATGGCCAAACAGCTAGGCGAGTCGTTCATCTTCCATGACAGATGAACTAAGATAAAGCAAGGAAGAAACAAGCGCATCCTTACCACTCTGTCCGCTCCACCTTGGAAACAGGGAGCAGTTTACTGCACAAAGAAGTGCAATGACCTACATATTTTGTCCAAAGGGACAAGCACTCTCACAATTAGCAGCACAAAAGTCAGTTGCTTGACCTTGTTACTACAATTAAATCAAGTGAATTGAAGTCCCGAGACAGGCTACCAAGTCTAGTTTTCATAGACTTCTTTCCTTTTCAGGTTTCAGAGGGACCCACGCTGTTCCTAACTTCCCACTTTGGGAATCTGGGTTGCTATTTAACTCTAACTTAAACAGTATAATAATAGGTTATGGTATCTTGTGTCATCTAGACCCCCAGTCAACAAAAGCTCAGTTATGGCATTAACCTCAGCCTGCTATCATGTCACCCTTGAAACAACAGAACATTAAGTTATCCTTTACTTACTGTATAATAAGTGGTTTGGTATCAAATACAAAAGGCTTGGAAAGTTTGGATGCAATTGCATGATGCTTGGCTCGGGTTACCAATACAAGCCCTTTGTCTCCTGGAAGCTTAGTGTCTTTCATCTCTTGGACTTCCCATTTACCTGGAGAGAAAATAACCAAACATTATCAAAAGTTGTTCAAGATAGTCTTTGTTTAGCCCAATTTTGAACAAGATAGTCAAGATTCTGCAATAATACCCTATAGGATATCTTATCAAGTTATTAGCATAAAATCTTCACTAAAAATTATTTTTAAGTAATCTCCAAGTAGATATTTTGCCAAAATTAGAACTACACTTTATACTCTTAGCCAGGTATATAAACGCTCTTTCCATTTTCTTCACTGAATATAATTTTACCTGGGAAACAGAAAACAAAGACTTGCACTTCTTCAGATATGACAAAAGACATCAGAAACATCTATCATCCAAAACCTGGGTTGCACTCACCATCATATTTCGCAATCTCATCATCTGTATCATCTTTCTTGGCTCTGGAAAGGATCCATCTAGAAGACAGACATCCAATGGTTGGAAAACCACACACTTTATTCCACTGAAAATCCTGCCCTGAAGATAAGCAGCCCTTGCTATCCTATGACTACACCCCATGTCTCGATCCCCCAAGTTATATCCCCAAGCCTGCTAAGTTCTCTGCATTTGCCACTTCCCACCCCCAAAGTAGGATGATGGCCTCAGTGTCTTGCTCTTGTAAAAAAAAACAAACCAGTACCTCACCATTTTCACCTTACCCAAAGAATAAAGTCAAATTAGGATTAAAACATTATATGACTTGTCTCCCCCTTGTTACTAGAATTTAAGGAAATACTAGTTTAGCTCAGCACTTTAACAGTCACCCTCAGATATTCGCTGCTGTAATCCTTGCCAACCACTGCCCTTTGATTCAATTTTGAATCACACAGGCTCTAGAGAGCATTTCATTGCTTTTTACCAAAATGTGTTTGTTATACTGAATCGCCCTTCAGATTATACTCACCCATCCAAAGTTCCTTTATCAAAGGACTCTGCAAAATACACCTCACCAGTTGGGACTGGAGGCCTGTAAGTCACCTATTGGAAAAGAGAGACATTTATGCACATTTCAAGGCACATTCTCTACTCTAAAGAAACTCTGGCACATACAGCTCACATTACCCCTCTACACTCAAGTAGAGCTTACCTGGAACACACTTGCAACATAAATACAGAAGTGACAAATATTGCTGCTTGTGCTAACCCATTGTGCTCTTGGCTGCAACTAAAACTGAAGTACATATCTATCTGGAAACACTAGCATTAACAGCTAATAATCAGATCACAGATTTCAAGGTGGATCTAAGTCTTCAGGAAGAACATGGGGGACATGAGAATACAAACAAAGCAGCTAAGCTTAATTCTAAGCCCTAGTCCCAGATAACATCTTTAATAACATCACAACATATTAAACTTTAGCAAAGTAAAGACAACTCTGCTCAGACTCACATTAACCGCAACACAAGCAGTAATTCAGTTTTTAAAAGAAGTTCCATGCCAAACCTTTGGAGTTGGAGGAGGAGTGCTCGTTTCAGGCTTTGACTCTTCTACCTCCTCAATGCCATCATCCAAGTCATCCTCGATATCAACTACATCATCACCATCATTGTCATCATCCAGATCATGTGCCTGGACAGCAAGGGCCAGGAGAGCTAGCAGGGTCACACACACTAGCCATTTCAGCTCCATGATCTGAATAAATAAAGTAAGGCAAAGAGGTCAGAGAGCGAAGCATTGTTTCTTGGTACAAAACCAAGCATCCAAGACAACAGGTGAAGTGCCTTGTCATACCACTGAAAGAAAAGGGCAAGCTTATCTTTTCAGCTCTGTTATTTACTGCCTCTGGCTGGTTGAGACAGCTTGAAAAGCTGGAGAATACAATATAAAGCCAAATACACCACAAACATTAACCAAGAGGAAGACCGCGTGTGCATGTTCTGCAAATCATGGTGCACAAGTGTCATAATTTTGCTCTTGCACTGCCGCAGTTCATAGCGGAACAGCAGACACATGTACACAACACCACAACCTATATAACTGCAAAAGCCTAAAGAGAAAACCTATTTCTTGTTTATGAAGGCCATTAATTGCATCATGCAGAAACTGAAATTTCCACACAGTTCAGGAATTCAAAGACAATTAGCTAGCTCTTTCAAGCAGAGAGTAGTCTACACAGTAATCAATCCTCTATCTCCTGTTCAATATTTTTTGTCCTTTCAGCTATGGGACACGCATTTTTTTTATTCACCAGTCCCCTTACCCAGGTTTTATTCCTCAATTACTGAAAACAGGCACTGATACTACTGACAGATGTCTACAAGAAGTTGAATACTGAGGCAGACTGAGGAAGAAAATTTCTTACTATGTAAGAGTTGATTTGATTCCCCTTGTTCAAACTCTAATTTAACAGGATGACCAACAAAGAAAATCTGTAACAGAGATAGACTATATAATCTGTTTACAGAATTAGAATACCACACTTAACCAATTTATAAGGTGCCCAGTGCATTGTCACACCTAAAATATAGTACCATCTTGGCAAGCTGTAGCTCAAAATGCTTTTGAAAATGCACTCACCCGCTTCCAAAGTACGCTGCTTCTGTTTGGGATTGAGACAGCTATTGAAAATCTGGTCAAAGTGGGTGGCTTGGAAAAGTGAATACCAGCATTACTTACAACAGGTAGCTTGTTGTCAGAAGGTCTTGTAAGTAAAATGGGTTTCAATTTTACTTTCTTGCTAGAGAAACTCCAGGGTCACTGCACCCTTATGTTGACACACAAGGCAGCACTCCTAGCATGCCGCTCAGTTTTATGTGACCCACCACAAAAACAACCTGTGCCTTGCTCACTTTTGCTTCGAGTCACTTTCCAAATTTCTTCCAAAACCAGAGTTGTAACTGTGACTAATACTCTTTTGAAAGCAAGTATAAATCCAAACATCCTCTCCTTCCCTTACACTCCTGCCTCAGGCTGTACCCTGTAGACTTCCAAACATAACTCAAGCAGAGTTAATAGTGCCTGTAGGGGCATAAGTTCATGCTAGAAAACAAACTTTAAACTTTTTCCAAAGCATGCTTAGCCACCTAAAAGAATTTACAGTCTTAAAGGCTTATCAGCACTATCCAATACTCCAAAACTACGCTGCATACCAGATCTACCGTTCTTAGATTATTCTTTAACTTCTAATGACAGAGGGGATGTTTTATAACTACAACACAACTGTATTCTAAAGACTTCTGCTGAGGTCACATCCAGTTTGTCACTACAGCAACATGCAATTGCAGCCAGTTTCCTAACAATAGTGATAGCCTTCAGGATTAGAGTCCAAATGCATCCTCACAACCCTCCCCCTCAGTTCAGGGAACTGCACCAGAACACCTCGGTGCCAAGAGGACACCATCCACATCACCAACAGCTAACAAAGACTTAAGTGTTGCTACATACGAGCAAAGCTTGCTTTCTTAATGCACAGTATACAGCCAGAATAGAAAAGTTACAGACCTTGTGGCAGCTCATAGATCTCATTACTAAAGTGAGAACCACCATATAAAATCGAGGAATGAAAACTGTCAAGCAAACATCAGCACCTTTGGAAGTTCAAGCTCCTCTTGCACAGACAAGACATTCTGTGAATAAAGTCATGCCCACCAGCATAAAAGCAGTACAGAAAACAAGTGCCTGAAACTTCATTTGAAAAAGTGATCTTCAGAGCTCTGTGTCCTGTGTTATTGAAGCAACTACACATGAGATGGCACAAGGACCTTTCCAAGGGAAAGGCTGAATTTTGCCTTACCTTATCGACAAGAACTCAACAAATACATTTTTAACAGAGATAAATTCAGGAAGATTTTACCCTGAATTTTATAACTGCTTTCAAATCATATTATGCAGATAGAATGACCACTTAATGATGTGGAAGGTGATACAAGGAAATTCATCTTAAAAATATAGCAAGGTTAAAGATAAGCCAAGATTCTCCTCTCCTCCCCAGAGGAAGGAGTTTCTATATACCTCCTCCCAAGCCTGTACAAAGGATATTAATGATTTAGCATGCAAGTAATTCCTTAAGTAATCTCACTGCTAGCCAACAAACCATAAAGTATTGGTGAAAGAACTAAATCATCCCCCCAAGTTGTATGCCAGTACTGCCTCCATATGTAATAGTTACCTACTTCACAATCCCACTCCAACTACAACCCTTTGGAAATATTTATCAGCAGCAAACGCAGTAAACACTAGCATGTAAGTGGCAAAGCCACACAGCCTCATATCACAGGCAAAGCTGCTCCAGAAATTCTCTCTTTAGTGAAACCAGACAACTCTACCAGTGACCCATACAGCAAGGGCAGAAGCTATGCCCCTCAGCACATCTCTACTCCTGTTGCAACCAGAGGCATCTACCCCATAGGTCTACATTTACCCATTAACGCTCTGTCTGAATCTGAGAACTTGATGAACCTCAGTTCAAGGTAGAAGTACTATCTGTTCAAGTTCCCAAGCAAGCTTTTTTCCCCTCAAAAAAAAACCTAAAAGCATGAAGAGAAGCTAATCCAGTTTCATGTCCTTGCCTCTTTATAATCACTGGCAAGCAGTTTTCACAAGTGTATATCCCTACAGAAAGCTGTTTAGGACACCTCCTACATATTCTATCAGTCTCAAATTCAACAGAAGCTAGCATTCACACACCTTGAGTGCAGACTGGTAGCATCTCCTGCAACTGCCAGTTGTCAGGCCAAGCTCCCTGTTCTGTTAATCTGTAACAATGTACAAACTCACTAAACTGTAAGAAATAGAAGACACTGTTCTCAGAAGAACAATTTAAGTGAAGTACACATTTTTGATATTTAAAAAGCTACTTCTATCCATAATGGATGTACTACTACATGAGAAAATTTCAACTTCACACAATCCTTAGGGATACAACACAAGTATGATTATGCCCTAGCAAATTAGGTTATTCCTAAATACGAGTAAGGGAGGTGAGAGGGAAAAAAAGAAACTCAGGTTTTATATAGAACAGGCACAAAACAATTTCTCAGTGGAGCTTTAAGTTGCTAGCAACTACAGGTGTTCAATTGTCACCCAAAATGTAGTCTAACCTTCAGATGCACAGCCACCTACTCTATGACAATCGGATCTCTCGCTTGAAGAAGTGTCCAATTTCCACGTGATTATCATAATCAGCCTTTTTTACTGTCTGCGCTTCTCTTCTTTAGGCATAAATGTGCAATATTTCTGAAGGTTAGCATATTTCTGATCATGAAACTGCTGAAAGCCCTTAACAAAGGAACCCTTTATAATAGGAAAGAGCTTCTGATGTCTCCATTCTACTTCAGTGCAACCCTCATTGTCACCAGAACACTGCTGCAAGTCAGAGATGACTAAAACTTCATCTACCTTTTTTTTTTAATAAGGTCTCCAGACACTTTCAGACATTAGCACACCACTTGGATTGAAGGGAAAACTGCTGCAGTATGACACCAAAGCACTCACTAGGAAGAGTCTTCGAGACTGCCAGGGCTAACTAATCGCTCATTCTGTGTCTGTGTGCCCACCCACTGCCAGCTTCTGCTCCAGAAAAAGTACAGGTGACATTTAAGCACTGTTCACCAACTCCTGACTGTCAAAAGGACGGAGCATTTCCCCCTAGAATTTACAGGAGCTATAGCAGAGCACTGAAAACAGACACCTGGAACAGCCACACCAGACTTTACTTTTTACAGAGTAAAAACTAAACCAAATTGGAGTGAGATTCAGAGACAGGATCAGCTTCTTGTCATAGAAGGGGCCCTCTTAAAATGTAGAGCTAAGTGATTGCTACCTTTGGATTTCAAGGAAGTCATGCAGCTTCAGAGATATATTTTTATTTAGAATTCCCCTTTGGGCATAAAGGGGAAAGTTCTTCTAAACTATTGGCATGACGTGGGGAACACTTGACCCGTACAGCAGACAGTTGTCACCGTTCTCTCCAACATACATGTTGGGGGAAGGACAGTGAAAGGGCCCACACAAAAAGAATGTGTAAGTCCTTTGCTGTCATACTTCCAGAACACACTATTTAGAAAGTAACTTCCCTGTCACATCAAACAGAGCCTGCAGAAAGTTTAATCATCTCCTTTGTTACTGATCTATTTGAGTGGTTCATCAGGGCTGTTCTTAACACTGCATATTTCAGAACGTGTGACTACATTTGAGCTGCTACTGGCTATCTAGTTTACTGCTTACTTTTTTTTCAGAAGAATTAAGACAGACGAAATGGGTCTTATTAAAAATAAGTCACTTACTATGAACTACATCTCAGCAATTTAACTGGAAGAGCATCAGTCATTTCTATTTCAGCAGCATCTGAAGGGACAGCTGAATGACTTAAATATAGGAAGGGCAATATTTGCTAGCAAAGTCCTGCGTTCCAAATACTGGATTTCAGTAAGGTACTTACAGTGGAAGCACACCAGTAAAAACAAGCACAATGTGTCCTCATGCAAAGCAAGAATTATGGAAAAAAAATTTCAAGGCACAAAAGTAAAGAAATTCATCACAACACCTAAAAAAAAATGTAAGGAGAGAAGAATGGAAAGGCTAAGACACAGATACCCATTTTCCCTCTCAAATGACATTGTTATGGCTCCTGAGCAAAGGCTTGGCTACCCTACTTGGTAGTCCACTGGTTTCTTAAAGTCAGAACTACTGAAGAACAGCAAAAATCTCTTCTACATCTCACAGTCCCTCCACCTTCCACATCTTGGCTTCTCTGTGGTGCCAGGGAAACTGTTTACACGGCCTCATGAGGAGCTAGCAGCTCGTTTAAGATGGTTTGAAGTCCTTCTGCCGTGTTACTCTAACTCTGAATCAATGCCCTAGTCGAACCCAGCACGCAAAGGCAAAAAGTGTTGTAGCAGGACAAGTGAAAGCACTGAGATAAAGTAAGTAGCCAAGGATAAAGGAAATTAATCTGCTGGAAGCAGAGTCAGCTTAATGCCACAGGTTCATGTGCAGTTCTGTCATCTGTGCTTGCCTAAGACAGACCCCTCTTCAGGCAGACTTGGGAGACTGACACCCTACAGCAAAGCTGAACAAGTGTGCAGCCAGACACCATCATTTCAGCCACCAGTACCTTATGTCACCACCCCTCCAAGAGGGATTAATAAAATTATGTTCAGATATATGCACCAATTCATACAATGCAGAGAACTCTTCTTCCTCTTAAACGCTTGGTTTTGCAGCTTGACAACTTCTGGCATGGTGAAGATTCTGCCTTTAACATCGTAACTCAATGAAGAGCAGACAAGGCTAAACCAAAACCACCTTGCTCACAACAGGCCAGAGGCAGGAGCGCTGTGAGGAGGTCGTTTGTCCCCCCCCCCCCCCCCCCTTTTTTTTTTTTTAATGGGGTGGGGAAAGAATTAGCCCAACCTCTCCTGGAGAGCTCAACAGCCCCACAGAGAAAGCTGCCTTCTGTTTGGGTTGTAAGGAGCACAAATCAGGCAAGAGATTAGGTGTGAAAGGTGACAGCAACAAAGCCTGTTCTAATAAGCATTTCCAATATGCCAGTGTCTAAAAATAAGGTACAACAGTGCAGATACAGTAAGGGAGAAAACACCATGTACCGTTTGTCAGCAAAGAGATCATTCTCACAGAACTGGAAGTCCTTGGAGGGCGAAGACAGAATGGCAAGGCTTTCTGACCGTAAAACAGATGGGCTGCTAGAGAAATTACATTTGGTGGGGATAGATCTGGAGGTGCCCCAAGATCTTTTGGGCCACCATGCCTAGAAATCAATTCAAGTTTTCCCTGCTACAGAATTGCTTCCAGCAAGAACAGGCTGCCATCATGATCACTACTCCCGGCAGAAAAATGAAAGGCCAGAAAAGGAAGTAAAAGGCAGGGCTAAGTACAACTCACAGTGTATCCTCAGTAAAGGACTTAACTCATTTACTCAGGGGGAAGTGCTGCAGCACATCAAACGAGAGTGTAATCTAACAGAAGCTGCAAGCTTTCTTATTGTTTTGCATTAGGCTTCCCTTCCTAAGAGGACAGTGACACCAGGAAACAGTCTACATCTCATACTCAGCTTGTGATGTTCTCTTCAAATTGTACAAGTATTCTCCTCATAATTTTTTTTTAAACTAGAAATCCTGAGACATAAGACAACACAAAGTTTAACTCAAAGCTTTTCCTAGTTGTTGCCATTTGGATAAGCCTATGTAATATGACCAAACGGTGAGGGTTGTTTGTTTTTTAAGTCATTTCGAGTGAAGAGTGAACCTAGAGTAACATATTTAACCTGGCTTTAACCAGTATTTTATCTGTATTATCTAATACATTATCATAGTTCTACTATCTCCTTACAACTTTTTAGCAACAACGCAAACCACAGTGGGTAAAATGTCCCACAGAACCTGTGTGACAGCTATACTTATTTGACAATGTTAAGCAAACATACTGCATTTAGGAAAACATTACACTCCTAGAGACTTGGTTTTAGACATCTAACACACTCTAAATAAGTTCCAGAAAGAGTTTTCCACAATGCTCTGCAGAAACACTGCAGCGTTAATTACGTTATCGCTACTAATAATAACGTCTGGACCGTTACCATTACTACTACTACCCTTCATACATGTCTGCTTCCCTTCACAACCAAACCACCTGCAGCGTTTCTCTTTCCACAGCCTAGAAAGTTCTTAACCACAAAACTGCATGGGAAAGTTCCCTCTGTAGAATCAGTACAGACAAGAAAGCAGCAGGCTATGCACACTTTAATTCAAAGGTGTGGGGAGGAAGGTTGTTTTAAAAGCACACAACAGAATCCTCAGCCAAAAATAAGAGCTACAATGTCATTGATACACTATCTTGAGGACATCCAACACAAACGATATTCAGGTGGTAAAAACTGAAGCATGCACTTTCAAGTCCCCAAAATCCTCAGACCTTGCTGCTACAGTCTCCTCATCTGTACTGCACCTTCCCTCCCTCTCTGATTACCACATCTCCTTCACCTGTTGGGCCTCCCGCTCTGCACCCTGAGCTCCCCTTTTCCAGAGATTTCCACTTCCCCTCGCACAGGCCACACGCTGTGCCCCGCACCCACGTCCCCTCCCAGCTCCGCAGGGCTTCCGACTCACGGCGACCTTTCGGAGGTAGCTCAAGACTTTTTCCACACGGCCGACATGAGAACAAGGAGCCAGACAAAC
>NW_010146853.1:0-304 GCF_000699245.1 Pterocles gutturalis
TTGAATGGGGAAAAAAAGATTTTTTTTTTAAGGCAATGTTTAGTTTTTAGGTGATCTTTTAGGCACTGTATGGAATTTTAATTTGTTTTAAAAATCAGTTTTTATCCCTTTTTTTTTTTTTTTAATTTTTGTCTGTTGGCTTATACTAATCTTCCCGGTCTGCTCTTCAGTCCTTTGGATTAAAGACACTTAAAGCGTCACCCCAGTCTCTCCTCATTGCTTGTGTGGCTGCGAAGAAACCCTCCGGTGCTCCAGGCTGGGCGGTGCTCTCCTGATGGCTTGAAATTCCTTTTTTTTCCCCCAA
>NW_010146853.1:335-5663 GCF_000699245.1 Pterocles gutturalis
AGAGGCTGAGCTCCCCCAGCTTGTTCCCTGGGGACGCAGCATTTCTGTCCTTGCAGAATCCCTTTGCTTGGGGACAGTCACTCGAGATCCTGTGGCCAGGTCTGTCCTGGCTGCTGCAGATAGGATTTCCTCCCCGGAGTGTGGCTGGGACTCTGGGGACATGGGACACGGGATGTGGCCGTGGGTGCTGCACCGGGGTGCCGGCAGGGGGAACTGCGCATCAGCTTGGCAAAAGCCAAGCCGGGAGGAGTCGTTTCGTTAGCTGCCACGTTCCAAAACAGTGAGCTGTGACCCAAACCCATAACAGTAAATCACGTCTGTTTGCACGGTGCTGCTCACGCCGCCGGAGCGGAAACGCGGGCTGTGGAAACACGCACAGCGCCCAGAGGTGTGAAGCACGGGCAGATTTTTCCAGGGGCTCAGCCGCTGTTAGCTCTGATGGGCTTGCGCAGGTTCCACGTTTTGGAAAAAAAAAAAATAATTTTGTAAACAAATGTAATCCCGGTAATAAAACCCCCACCTTGTCGCGGGGGGCTGAGGTTCAGGTTTCCTTTATTACCAAGAGCCTGCTCTGGAAATCCCAGTGCTCAGTGACACAAATCTCGACTCCAGGGGGAAGATTTGATGCTTGAAGGGTTTTCTGTCTGTGTTTGGGGAGGGATGAGCTGAGCAGAGCCTCCCAACTGCCCGCCTGGGGCAGGGAAATGCTCCCAGGGTCCCACAGACCCCCCTCCCCCAGTATTGGCATTGAAGCCGACAGCGGAGAGCACGTCTCCTGGGGTGGCCCTGCCACAGGTCCCTGGCTGTCCCCCGTGTCCCCGCTCCTGGCTCTGGGACAGGCAGGGGTGGGCACGGCATCCCCCTGCCACCCACCGCTTCGCCCTCCCGCCCCAGCAGAAATCAGAAAGATTTCTTCCCGCAGCACGCCAGACTCTTTCTTGCTGTCACTGCTTTCGGGGTGTCTGTTTTCTGCGAAGCTGCTGGGGCTAAAAGGAATCGCTGGGTTGGTGTGGGCGGCAAGTGAGAACACAGACTTACTCATGCAGGGCGATATTTTGTTGCTTCAGGCTTGAAAGCAAAATTTTTAGGTGGATTTGTTCACAAAGAGCTGTAAATAAATAGGGTGAAGAAGAACGCAGAGGGCAACTGAGCGGGGGAGATGCTCGATGCCGTTTGCTCGCCCGTGTCAGGTAAGGATGAGGAAAAAGCAGCGAGAAGGAATCCAGCTCTGTCTGGGGGAGACAAGAGCAGTGTTACACATCATGCTTGGGAAAAACAAGGGGATACAAGATATAAAATCCCTGAGGAAAGGCACTGACTGGCGACACGCAAGGGACGGTGGCCACGGCTCTCTGCCAGCCCTGCAGCTGCGGCGGGAGCAGAGGATGGAGACCTGGGGATGCAGGGCAGGGGTGGGGAGGATGCTCTAGGCAGGGCTGGGGACAACGTAGCGGGTTTGGATTTATGAGCACCCCATGTGCCCCCCCTCAGCTCCCCACACCCATGGTTCGGGTATCCTGGGCTCTGCAGCACTTTGCTGCAGGGTTAGGTCCTCACACAGGGTATGTCCGAGCCTTCAGACCTGCGTGGATCCCGTGGTACCTTGGGACCCAGGTAAGTCCTGCCGCTGTTGTCGTTTCACAGTGATATTTCCTGTTCCCTCTGCCCCATTTAGCACATGGGGTTTTGCAGCCCCCGTGCTGCTCGTGCCAGCTCTGGCTCCAAGGCTCCCATGCTGTGAGAAGCTGCTGGGCTGGCAAAGTGGGAGCATCTGCCCAGAGAACAGCAGGTGAAGCTGCTCTGCTTCCCCTGGGCTTTGTCACATCAGGGCTTCCTCCCCTGGGGAAGCCGCAGTTTGTCTCTGCAGCCAAGAGCTGCCCTGGGGAGGGAGGATGCTGCAAGGATGGGAGGCCCTGCGCACCGGCTGCTCTGAATCCGAGCAGCTCTGCCAGCCTGTGTGCTGGGGAGAGGCTTGAATTCTGAACGAGGCTTTTTTCTTTTCCCATGTTTCACAGTGGAGATGCTCTGAGACATCAAGTTATTTGGAAAGAGGAGAAAGGTGTCTGGAGGTGAATTTGTGAAGGTCTTACTTTACTCCTCCAGCTGGTAAATAACAACCCTGCAATCACCCTGTACTGGTGTCACCTGGCTCATGCTGACCTTTGCTTGGCTTTAAAGAAGACCTGGATGGCTGAGTTCAGCCAGAAGCTGAAGATGAGCCACCAAAATAAAGGGCAATGAGATAAGGGTGTGAGAGTCTCTCTCTTGCAAACTTACTGAAAACGCTTCAAGCCTAACTGGAAACCAGGAGCGGTGGTGCAGACAGCGAAATCCCACACCCACTGTCTGGAGCCTAGTGACAACTGTCAGTGCTTTTGGGTGACAATGACAAACAGAGGCTCGGCAGCCTGGGCATGTGTGCTTGCCCCTAGCCCAACACGCAGGACCAGCCGGCTCGGCTTCCACCGAAGTGTGCCTCAGTTTCCCTTCTTCCAGCAGCACGGGGCTCCTTGGCCACTGCACTCGATGCTTCCCACAACCGGGACCCCAGCTGGACACCCACAGCGTCTGCTCCTACAGCCCTGCTCCAAAGATGCTCTCCCATCGCCTTCAGGCTTGGAGAAATGTCACAGAGAGACTGCGAAGGGCATCCCCGGGCTTCGGAGGCTGTATTTGGTACCTCTAGATGCAGAAGATGCCCAGGCCTGAGCAAAATGACAGAAGCAGCATGCAGCTTCCTTCCTCGGTGTTTCCCACCAGCCAGGACTTGCCTCTGAACTTCAGTTAAGGTCTGGGAGCATTCAGGACCATCGCCCCTGGGCAGCCCTGGCTGAGCCGATGCTCCCCCAGCCCCCCCTTTTCCTGCACCCCAGGCTGGGGAAATGAGAGCTCTCGGGTGTCCAGCTGCATCCCCGGCTGCTGAGGATGCAGAGGGGATGCGGTTTGTGCCAACGGCTGTGCCTTGCTTTGGAACTGATGCTGCAGAATTCAACTTGAATGTAGATTTCATGTAACCTTTTAGCATCCTCATCCACCGTGTAATCCACGTACGTATGTGCTGTGACGTAGCCGCCCAACGCTGCACACAAAATCAGGGGACTGTACGTGTGAGCTGCTGACTCTGAAGGAATATGTGAAAGATTCACCGTGACATTTTTAATTTTTAGTAGTTAGTAGGAAAATAAACCCTCTCTCCCCACCCTACCTTCTTATTTTTAGCAGCAAACTTCCTGCTAAGGAAAAATAAAATATTTTTTGCTATTGAGGGGATTGGTTCTGATCAAAAGTCTGGCTCTGCTCCAGGTAGATCATCAGTTTTTGCTGCTGCTGGAGAGATGAATCATGAAGATCTCTGTTTCCTAGTCTGTCGATGCAACAAGTAGCTGCTGCTTGTGCAAGGACAGAGGCGAGGCCCGGAGGGCTGACAGCCCTGCATCTCGAGAGGTGGCTGCAGCGGCGGTTCGCTGCGGTCCCACAGTGTTGGTCAACCCTGGGCAACCCCAGAAGCACAAAGTGTCCTTGGGGCCGTGAGGGTGTGTGGGACAGGAAGGGACGTTGTGCAACCGAGACTCCAGGAGCACCCAGCAGTTGTGCATCGCTGCTGGTTTGCTGGTGCCCTCAGTTTTCTCACGAGAGAGATTACGATTGAGGGTAGATGTTTTTCCATCTGTGGGCTATCCGTACCTGCAAACCTCCTCTGAATCTAATGGAAGCCAACTGCAATCTCCTGTTGGCCAAGGAGGCTCTGGCTTAGGTTACATTTCTGTCTGAGGTCGGGTTGTACCCCAGGTACAGCTGATGGTAAACTGTACGGTTTAAAAAAGCAAAATTTTCAATGAAAAATCAGATGATGGTTGTATTTTCTGAGAACTGGGATCAAGCAATCAGAGGCTTGTCAGGATTTCCCTCTTCAGCACTTGGGATGAAGCGTGCTGGTACGGCTAAACTGCTCAATGCTCCAAAAAGCCGGATTAGTACCGGACCTGTCAGCATCAGGCTTGCTTGAGCCTGGCGTTAGAGGGATGCTGCTGAGGGCTCGCTGGAGCTGGCTGGGATGTGACAGGCAGTGGTGGCTGACAACTTAAACCCAGCTGGAAAAGGAAGGTGCCCAGGAACAAAATGTGTTTTTCACTGACAGTGAGGCACTGCTCTCCAGAAATTCTCCTCTTAGGTTAGAACGGGCACACAGGAATCTTGCTCTACGCTTTTGCAAAAGGCAAAGCTCTTCCTTGCTGCTCTGAAAACCAGAGTGACTCGGGCTGACCCAGCAAGAGCAGGTTATGGGGAGGGCACGGGAGATGTGGCGACCACAGCAGCTGGGGTCAGCGTTGCAACAGATTCAGGAAATGAAGTTTCATCTCGGGGAGAAAGAAATTGGGCATTAGTGCCAGGAAAAGAACCTCAGAGTCCATCTCCATGGTCTGGAGCAAAGAAGAATATTTTGTTGCTTCAGGGTGTGATGAAATAGTGGAGAGACCCTGCAAGAGGCAAAGGGCAACAGATCACAGAAGGCAGAGATGGAAATGAGAACTGGCTGGGTTAAACCGCAGAATTGCCATCCCTATCCAACCAAGGATTTATCCCTGAGTGGTGGGCTGGAACCTCCATCTCCTCTTCCATCAGAAAGCCCAGGGAAGCACTCTGATTTAAGTGTCTGGAGAGCTGGTATGGATGGGAACCATTTCAACAAATTCCCTTCCTTCCTCTGCACCATCATCTAATAGCCCCAAGCGTGAGTCAGCGCATCCGTACCAAGCTCTTTCACAGGTTCATGGATGGCCAGTTGGGATAGGACCCAAAAATGTCGTGAGGTTTGTGCATCTCTGCAGCATCCCATCATCAATCTGCTGCTTGGCGCTCTGCAGGTGTCTTGTGAACCACCCTGGGGCTGAGTTTCAATACCAGGAGCCGAATCCTCCCCAAAGCCTCAGGACGTGTCAGGATAACGCGATTCAGCGCAAAGGGGACGGCGAGCGGCTGCTGTTCCTGTCAAGCGGCCGCTCCTCGGGCTGCCGCGGGTCTCTGCACGGCGGAGGGTAACCAGCCCTTACTCATTGCGAAACAGCTTGCGTGCGGAGCGCAGGCAGGCAGGAGGAGCTCGGCTCCTCGGTGGGCCAGCGGCACAGCCCAGCACGCCGCACGGGAACGGAGCTTCGCCGAAACCAGGCGCCGTTCTGAGAACCAGCCTGTCCGCTCCTAAATGTCTCCGCAGCCCCGTGCAATTCACCCGCTGCAGGTGCAACCAGGGGAATTGCTTGGCTTTGCTTGCCCCAGACCCCCTTTTCTCAGTTCTGTTTGTAATTCACTTTCTGCTCCAAACAGCGCCTG
>NW_010146853.1:5924-6370 GCF_000699245.1 Pterocles gutturalis
GCTTTAAGCCCGTGCCCGGTATTAGTCAGGCTCTTGCCCCCCAGGTGCAGGTGAGATAAGAAAGTGGCAGCCCACGAAGCTTCCCTCCGCTCCCCTCGGTGACACATGTGCCCAGCTGGGGCACCGTGCCCTGTTTTCGCTGCTCTGCCTGACCTCTTTCATGATAAAAGCCCCAATTTCTGTCACGTGCTGCTAAAATCTAGGGCACAGAGAGGCACGAGCTGCGTGGGGCTGCGTGGTACAGCCACTGAAAGTTAAATAACAAGCATTAACTATAACCACAACCGAAATCGAGAAAGTTCTGAAAGCTTTTGTAACTCAAAAATAGTTAAAATAGAGTTTGCTTGTTTTGATTTTGCCCATTTAGTGCTTCAAAAGCCTGGTCCTGGGGGCACCCTGGGAGGCTGAAGGCTCCCAGAGAAGGTGCTCCTCTTCCTCATGCCAAG
>NW_010146853.1:6393-9791 GCF_000699245.1 Pterocles gutturalis
CCTGTTAGAAGGGAGAGGCCGGTGGGGTTTTTTTCTTCATGTTGTATGTCGGTGGGACTCAAAGGGGTCTGCAGAGCTGCCGCCCAGCACCAGCAGCAGGCGCTGGGTCAGGGCACAGCCCAGTGAGATGCCGTGAGCAGGGAGCTGGGGGATGCTGGTGCTGTGGGTCTGGTTTGAGGCAGGGGTCGTGAGTCAAGTGGATGACTTGTAACGGTGCTGTGGGTGTCTCAGCTCTTCAGGCTGCCCTTCGGGGGGATTCCCCCCTTTTTTTTGCCTTTTTTTTAAGCAGTGTGTGCTGGCAGAGAGGGACTGTTGCGGACAGGGCTGGCCTGGCGCTGGGGAAAAGGCTGCATAAGGACACGGCCAGAGATGAATCATGCTGACTGCTCCTCTGCTGGAAGTGTCGTTTCTCCATGGTAGATGCTGACTTTGGTTGCCCAGATGGCTTCTGCTGGGATTTCCAGAGCCCCCTTCCTAAAACTTCTTGGAGATGATACATGTATTTAGTCAGAGGTGTGTTTGCAGGCGTTTGCCCCCCAGAGTTGCATCATGATGTGAACATCCCCGTGCTTTGGTGACAAATGGCACAGACTTCTTTGCACGTGGCTTTCATGGCCACCTATCGCTAAATGTCCCTTGGTTTTTGTTTTTTCCCACCTTGAGTGAACCCCTCTCTGCCTAGGAGCCCTGCAGCACCTTTCCACAATCCCGCCAGCTTCCCAAAGCAGTTTTGGAGGAGTGGAGCTGCATCTCCTGCTGTGTCCAGCTCCTCTCCCACGCCGATGTCCCCGCATCACCCAGCCGTCCCATCCCGGCTGCGAACTTGCTGAGTACAGCCCTGTGAGCAGCTTGGAAGAACAGAACAGAGGCTTTCTTCATTAAGAGGTCTTTATTAGCAAAAATAAAAGATTTCTTTTCATACAGGTGAACATGCACAAGTTCACGCAGTGACAGAAAGAGCCCCCGCCAGCGTGACCCCGGGAACGGAGCTGCTGATGCTCCTGCCTCTCACCGCAGCTCCATCCTCGCTTTTCGCTGAAATCAAGGCGTTTGGTGGAAAAATGAGCATGGAGTTGGCTCAACAGCAACTCAGTGTGTCCTGGTAAGAAGCTTACATTAAGTTTTACAGTGTTTGACTCCCGCGCTGCCCTTGAGCTGGTGCCACCGGCTTGATTTCAGCAGAAGGAGCGACCCGGGGAGCAGGATTGCTGCTCAGGAGCTGCCCTTGCTCTGGGATAACCAGCGGGCAGGCTGCCAGAAAAAGAGAGTGCCCTCCTCCCGCCATAAATGTAAAAATAGAATAAATCCAGTATAAATAGCCTCTCTTCAGTGGTAACTTACAAAGCAAACAAGGCGCTGACAGTGTTTCATCATACGGTGCCCTAATACTTCTAAATATTAGAAGCAAACGCCTCTGGGTTATGGGATTTTCCTCCAGCCCCGTGTCCCGCAGCACTCACGGGAGCACGCAGGAGAGTGGGACAGGGGGGACGGGGAGCCCCAAAATCAGCAGCGCGGGGGCACCGAGGCTGCTCCCCCGCAGCCCCAGCTGCCGCGGCTCCTCGTGCGCAGGATTCGGAACAACACAAACCCCCGATGCGCGCAGCTTTGTGGATTTGAATGCAAATTACCCAAGCCACCCTAAAATGGTGGTTAATTAAATATCCTCTAACTTCTAAAAGAAAAAAAACCCAATAAAACAGCAAGTAAAACCCAATCAAAGACTGGAAAACAGTAAGATTACCTTTCAAAAGTGCGGAGTGGCTGACCCAGCAGCTCTGGAAGTCAGCCCTTAGCAACATTTAAGTCAAGTTCTATTAGAACCAAACATTTCATTCCTACTACTATTTTTTTTTTTTCTTTAACCTGGACTAACATACAGGCTGGAGTCCAGAGCTGGGGCTAACTGATCTGTTGCTGTGGCACGATCGTCTGCTGTTCACAGGGGTGCAGGTCCTCCTCCTCCACATCCATGCACAGGAGAAAAAAATGCCCTGGGTCACATTTAGAGTTTTTTGCCCTGTGCAAGGCCAGGGAATAATTTTGCATATTTCAGGGTCTTGTTCCAACTGTAGAACCAGAGACAGTGATATGGTGGTGCATAAAAACATTTGACTGCATAAATAAATAGAGGGATAGAACATGAGGAAGGTGCTCGTTCGCTTAAAATGAAACTTTGCTGAACTCAGAGCTGGGATTGCTCCTGATCAGGCGACCGAGCTCAGTGAAATTGCACTTGGGCTGAACTCTGCTCGTTATCTGCACCCCAGAAAAACACTGCTTTGGGTCTTTTGAAGCTATGAATGAAATAACCATAAACAGTATGAAAATAGTGAACAATAAATAGTATTTTACAAGCTCATCACACTTTTCTTTAAAACATATTGTAAACATAAACACTGAGGTATTAGAAGTAATAAATATTAAATTCAGTTGTTAAAAAAATAACTTTTAAATACTATACTAAACTCTAAGTTCTTGACTTGTGATTCTTGACTTGAACCCTAGGATAACTTAACCTGTTGTGTGCTCTTGCAGCCTAAAGTGATTTCCGAAAAAAATAGCAGGATTTTGTGCGAAAGAAGCAGACCCAGGGGCGTTTTCACTTGCTTCTCTTCATCAGCAAGTACTCCTCGATGTAGTTGATGAAGATGTCAAACTCTCCCATGGCCTTGTAGATCCCATTCTCGTTCATCTGCGGGTGGAAGCCAAATCCGTTTAAATCTGAGCGTGACGATGTACGCGATGTGTAATTGCTAAACACGTTCTCCTTCCACCGACACCTCCAGCTTCTCTGCCCAACCCCCAAGGGAAACCTGCTGGCTGCTCCTTCGGGCATCACTCGCTGGATTTCTCTGCTTCAGGTATTTAATTAAAGACTTTTTTGGACTTTTTCTCTGTCCTAAGCTGAAGCCAGCACTAAAACCCCCACCTCGCCTAGGACGGCGCGTTCCTCCCACCCTCAGCCACGCGTGCGGGGACCTCACCTTATCGAACGTCTCCTTGATGTGCTTTATGGTTTTGGTCCTCTTCTCGCACGTGAAGAATCTGTGCTGCAAAGGGACAAAAGCAACAGCTTGAACCCCGCGGGTTTCCTTCCCGGGGCTCTCCCCCCGTCCCTCCCCCCCTGCCGCTTCCACCTCCCCCCTCCCCACGTGTGGCTGTGGGGCTCTGCGGGGCAGCGACCGCGGCTGCTCTGCACTGGCCACGGATGAAAGGAACCCATCGCAACCCGGGCACGGACCCTGAGCCCTTTCCCAGCCCGGTGAGGGCAGCCCGGGTGTTCTCCGCCCGGGGCATGGTTCGCCCTGTCTGACTCAGCCTGCGGCAGGTGATGGGGTCACGGCTGCCCCCGGCGCGGTTTCGGGAGGTATCGTCGCAGAGCCACGCTGCTCCGG
>NW_010146854.1:0-331 GCF_000699245.1 Pterocles gutturalis
CCTCAAAATCTGTCTTACAGTTCTGGTACGGGAACTGCCCCGTGGCCAGCTCCACCTGGGGACAGCGGGGACAGCTGTGTCACCACGGGGGTGGCCGGGACACAGGGGGGTGCAGGGAGAGGGCTGGGACACCGGGGGGCAGAGAGATGGGGCTGGGACATGATGGGGGACACGGCAGGGACCTGGGGTCAGGCTGGGGATGTAGGACGAACCAGGGGAAGGGCTGGGGACATTTTGGGGGACACAGTGGAAAGCTGGGGACCCATTGGGGACAGCATGGGGACAGCAGTGTCACCGGGGGGTCACAGGAAGGGGCAGGGACATTGGAGGG
>NW_010146854.1:587-946 GCF_000699245.1 Pterocles gutturalis
GATTGGGGCCGGCATGGGGACAGTGTGGGGACAGTGGTGTCACCAGGGGGAACAGAGAGGGGCAGGGACATGGGGGGGTTCGGGGAGAGGATGAGAATGAGGATGTAGTAGGGACCTGGGGAAGGGTTGGGGACATTTTGGGGGACACAGTGGAGAGCTGGGGACATTTGGGGGACACGCTGGGGACCCAGAGATGCACTCCAGACACTTTGGGGTGGGGACCCAGAGACATGCTGGGGACTCGCTGGGGACCTGGGGCCAGGTTGGGGACATGTTTGGGACACAGTGGAGAGCCGGGGACACGTTGGGGACACCGGGGGCTCACCAGGGAGATGCCGAGGCTCCAGACGTCGGCACGG
>NW_010146855.1:0-3403 GCF_000699245.1 Pterocles gutturalis
CAACCTGGTCTAGTGGAAGGTTTCCCTGCACATGTCACGGGGGTTAGCACTAGATGATCTTTAAGGTCCTTTCCAACACAAATCGTTCTATGGTTCTATGATTTGTGATTCTATGATTCTATGAATCAAGATGTCAAGAAGAAAATTCACTAAATCAGTATTATACACACACACACACAAAAAATGGAGTATTTCATTCTCTATATATGTCTGCCAAGAGATTGGCTTCGAAACGGGGAGAATTTGAGCTCATAAACTCCTCATTTATGAGCATAAATTCAACCTTGTTGGTATCACTGAAAGCTAGTAGGTAGAAACACATGATTAGAATGTCAAAATCACAGACTACAACCTGCTTAGAAAAGCTTATATTGGCAAAATGAGAAACAAAATAAATGGAAGGCCTCATCTCCAGCTCATTGAAAACTCAGTTCCAAATATTCTTGAATATTTACAGCTTGGTGTCCTAATGGATAAAACTGAAGCCATACTAAAGAAGGTGTGTGCTATAGACCACAACATCCCATTAGGAAAGAGATTTGCTCATTAAGTACTCTCAGTAACACAGAGAAGAAAAACTAGGAGGAACTTCAGTTTGTGCTAAAAGCCTGGGGTTACTCGTACAAAGCTGTTTTTTGTAATTTGTAAACACTTACATCAAGAAATTGCTACATCTAGGGAGAATTAGGAATTTGCATGCTCTGTGGCTAATTTTACCTCAGACCTCATTCTGAGAAGTAGAGGGGAGCAGATCACAGAACTGAAAGTTAGTTGTTGATTAGTTCCAAGTGGTTGTAACTTGTCTACATTTGCAAAGACCGAAGTCCCAAGTGGTGACATATGCCTGTTTCATACTCTAGAGCTGACAATTTCATGAAGTGGAAAGCAATTACAAAGCAGTTGCACTGAAAGAGAAGACTAACACAGTACAATCAATATTTGGGACCTGCTTAAAAAGATTTTACTGGATTCCCCAAAAGCTGCAGCTTTTGTCAAAAAACAGCTTTGCCTAAAAGGCAAAGAGAAAGCAATAATAAAAAATTCAGTAAAGCAAAAACTGATAATACTTAGCATAAACTATAAGCTAAAAATTGCAGAGAGTTCATAAAGAAACACATAGACAAAGGTATGGCAAACAGAGCAAGAGAGAATAGTTAGAATTTTTACTAAAACTTGAACAGTGGCTAATAAACAGAGTTTTAAAATAATTGGATTATGTCTGGAGAGTTAATGCTGAATTTTCAAACTTATAAACAACTTCAGATAATGCTGTATAGATTTCATTAATAAGTGGAAAAAACACTGAGTTTAAAACACCTTATTTAATCTCCACCATATAAAGTGAAAAATCTGCGTGTTTAAAAAAAAAAGCCCTAAAATTACAATCAGTAATCTCCACAGGTTTTGCCTAAATCCTTCAGTTTGTACCTCAGTACATCTGAAATCAGTCATTAGCTGAGTCATGACTGTTGTAGTGGGAACAATGGTTTAAAGAAAAGGTGGAGCACTAAGATAATTACAAACAACAATTTTCACCAAGATCATTGTTTGGTGAATGAGCAAAAATGCAGACATTCTTCTTACATTTTAAAAGATATTATCAAATAATATTTTTGCAAGAATACATACATAGCTTTGCAATCTTTAATACTAGGCAATCAGTAACTTCAGAGTACAAATGTACATATAATAGTGTTATTCAAATATGAATAGCTATATTTGTCTGTTCCACTTAATTCTCAAGGGGAAGATTTTCTTAGCAGCTTGAGTGTTTCCAAATCTACCTACATTCTTCTGGTGAACTTACACAGAGTAACTTGCAGTTTCCATTTGATTGCATAGACTGAAATTAATTATCATTTTTTAAAAGATACTGGTTTTGCATTGTGTAACCTGACCTTTGCAGATTTGACACACTGCCTACCATGTTTAGGACTCTGCTACATTTCATGTACAAAAGTAGATGTTCAGCTTTTACATTTGAGCTGTCTTACTGCTAATTTGTACCCTCATTTAAGATGGCACTATTTTAATGGTGGAAATAAAAAAACCCACAAAATTATTTTGTGTATTCTTTACATCTAAGATGCTTCCAGCATGAGAATTGCCAAATTACTGCAATTAATTTTTACAGTAATAGAAATTCTTCACATAATGGATTTTGATGTCACAAAATGCCAGACTGCAATGCACAGCTGTGCAAGTGTAGTGATATCCCTGATAAGCACCAGCAGCTATTTTTACCTGCTGAAAAGCACTTCTAGCTAGACATTACCATATCAGCTTCAGCTTTCTACCTTTTTATATCTTGTTTTTTCTTTTTTTTTTTCCTACAGTTTTCCTAAATTGGTTTTAAATTTAATCCAATAGCATACTTAATATATCAGTGGTTAATTTCCTAGAAGCTACCTCAGCAGTAGTGGCCCTTTTATATTACACATTTCATAGACCGTGGAACTTAGTAATAACTATTGTTCTTGAATGAGATGAGTGCATCACAGATGGCTTGTGCACCTGCAGCAGACATTTACCTCAGGCTGTTCATAGTTAGACTGTTTTGCACCAAAAAAGACGTGTGTAATGGAGGAAAGCATGTCTGACAATAGCAAAGTATCATTTAATATCTTTTAAGGAATAAGTTTGTTTGACATTAACATTGAATTAAGCATGGTTGTCAAGAAATTATTCCAGAAGTTCCTGTCTTCATAGTTAAAACAATCCTGTTTCTAATCCGGGCTTGTCAAAATTCCATGTCTTGGGCTTTGTTTAATCTGTGTTTGATTACATGAAAAATAATCTGTTATGCTTGCATGTGGTTCAGTAAATCTGCATTTGCAGATTACATCAACTTTTTGAAGCTATGCCTCTCCCTGGATTGTCATTTGAGCTATTGCACAATGATTACACACCTAAAATTCATTATTTCTTGGAGTAACATTCCTATTCTGTAAGTATGGCTGAACCTAGCTGTTCCTGGATACCAGTTTTACCTGGCCATTTTGAAACATTCTCTTTTGCTTGGACAAACATTCTGTTTGCTATCATTAAATAAATCATATAATTCTGTATATTTTACCTGTAATTTTAATTATTATGGCATTCTGTATATTTTACATGTAATTTTAATTATTATGGCATTTTCTACTCTCTCTTATCTAAAAATTGTGCATGTCATTAATGCATATTAAATAGTATATAGTTTGTAATTGATCTCTTGGGATCAACACTGAGAACATATTTGCCTGGTAAGGACTCCATTAAGGGTCAAATTTAGATTCCAGTCACTTATTAGTCCAGTCAAAGTGTGTCGTGTTGGTTTTCTATTTTAAATAGGTTTTGGTTTTCTGTTTCAAATAACAACTTAAGCCAAACCAAGTGCACAGAATCACAGAATCACAGAATC
>NW_010146856.1:0-233 GCF_000699245.1 Pterocles gutturalis
CAGTATATCCCAGCATATACCAATATATCTCAGTAGCGACCCCAAGTGACCGCCAGATTACCCCCATTATATCCCAGTGTATCCCAGAATAATCCAGTATGGCCCTCCAGCGACACCCAGTGACCCCCAGTATGTCCCAGTATGGACACCCAGGGACATCCAGTGACCCAGAGTGACCCCCCAGTTTATCCCAGTATACCACAGTATGGCCCCCAGGAACCCCCAGTGCACCC
>NW_010146856.1:331-792 GCF_000699245.1 Pterocles gutturalis
ACCACCAACAACCAGGATAACCAAGTATGGCACCCCAGTGACCCCCAGTATACCCCAGTATGTCCCAGTATATCCCCGTATGGACTCCCAGTGACACCCAGTGACCACCAACGACCAGTATAACCCAGTATGGCCCCCAGTGACCCCCAGTATATCCCAGTATGGACACCCAGTGACCCCCCATTGCCTCCCAGTACATACCAGTATATCCCAGTATATCCCAGTTTGGACCACCAGTGACACACAGTGACCCCCAGTGTATCCCAGTATGGACCTCCGGTGAGCCCCAGTGTATCCCAATACATCCCAGTACATCCCAGTACATCCCAGTATATTACACTATGGCCCCCAAGTGACCCCCAGTTTATCCCTGTATATCACAGTGTGGCTCCCAGGAACCCCCAGTGACCCCCAGTATATCCCACTATGGCCCTCCAGTGACCCCCAGTATATCCCAGTAT
>NW_010146857.1:0-35206 GCF_000699245.1 Pterocles gutturalis
CTTCACCCCCGGGACAGGATCATCTCCCTGATAATTTGGAGTTGTTACGGTCGTGCCGGGGGTGGGATGGGGGAGAAGCAGCTTTTAGTCTAGTGAAATCCCTATAGTGAGGCACCGGGGGGTGGCACCGATTCTGTAACCTTTGTTTTTTTTCTACTCAAAGCTAATGGCTATTGAGAAGCTTGGGAGAAAATATTGCAACAGAAATGATTATTCTGTGCTTTGGTCTGCTGCCCTAATTTAGTAGCAGGTCTACAAAAGGGTTTTGAGACTTGAAGTTTGTTTTTTTTCTTTTTTCTTTGCCCTTGGGCTTTTGTTATTTTTTACTTACCATTCTGTCCCACTTGGGTACTTTTTTTGCAATTTCCTTATCCTGGATGTAATCTGCTTTCTTCAGAATCTAAGAATCAGTATGCAAAGCTCATCCTTCCTTCCTAAAGGCAGGGCTTAAGAAAGAGAATTTGTTGTTTTCTGTTTCCTGTAGACAGAGTTCAAAGTTGAGAATGTTTCTCATAAAACAGTGAGGAATATTCAGATTACTTCTGTTGTAGGATACCTTTGAATCGAAAACATAAAGCCGTATCTGTGGTATGCTCATCCTGGGGGCTGCGAATGTGCAGTTGAGCAAAGATGGCTAAGCAAAACAGGAAGGATATGAGCGCAACAGAGAACTTACTGAAAATCTCGAGCATTTCTTAAGAACCTGGGTTATTTTAGAAGGGTTTAAGTTTGATGGTGTCCATGTTCAGAATATCTTTAAGGGAGAAGACCCTCCAGTCCTGTTCTTCGATGATAAAACTTTGATCGTATATATAGTGCACCTCAACCTTGGCATGCATTAAGATCCTTTTATTGCTTTTCCCTCCCTGGACTTGTATTTGGATAGTGTTTAGCTCTTGATAGTTAAAGTGAAGCTTGTTGTTTGCTTAATTATGTGCTGTGAGATGCAGAAATTATGGAATTTGACCAAGTGTATGCCTCAGTCTTACATAAGTGAAATTTAGTCATAATAGTAACAGAAAGTGTGGATTCATTTACTGGTTTGTTGAATCAGGTCTTTGATGTAGTCCCAAACTTCTCGTATACATACAGGGGTCAAGATTCCGTAAAAAAGAAAGTATCAGCAACATGATTAGGTGTTGAGTTATTTGGGTTTTAGCTGCTCTTCAGCAGTTGTATCACTTTCATGTGCTCTTGGGTTTCCCCCCGTGTGCTACAAGAAGTGAGTTTATCTCAGTGCATAGAGTGGGCAGAACAGTATTGTTGGGAGCTTTGTTTGCTTATCGACTTTCATTTGATGCAAATATAAGGCTTTTGTTGAGATATATGCTGATTTTTCTCGATGTTCTTTGAACAAGCTCTAGTGTGTGTATGGCTGATTCTATGAAATGTTTTTCACCAGGTCTATGGTGTGACACTTCACTATTAGCAGAGTAATTCTTGCACCATTTTCGGAAATGAGCCATTTAGAGTTACTGGTTACTTTGGTAGTGGCTTGCAGCTGTTAGATACACTAGAAAAAGAAATCTTGGATTGTTTTAAGTCCTTACTTGTAGCATAAAAAATACTTGTAATGGTATGGGCACTAAATAAAAATGAGAAGCAGAAAAATTTAAAAAGGTGATTTTTTTTTTTCAGTACCCAGTCTGAGTCTTAAGATGGTATAAAACAGTGGAATTTAACATCCTGACTTGAGTGTTGCAGAAAAATTCCAGCTTTTCCGTTTCTCAGAGTTGGGACTTGAAACTTAACATCTAGTGTCTAAGGGGATGATTTGAAACACGAGGGGTTTGCTGCTGGATCTTTGGCACTGAGGCCCAGCTCCAAAATTTGCTGAGAAGCTCCGGTCCTGTTCCACTGGCTATGAGGGGCAGTGGCTACTGCTGATTTTTCTTAAACCTGTGTGAGGTTGTTAGGATTGTACCTGCGACTGCTTTTGGTCCGTTGATTTCTTTATGGCTGGTGGAACTGAGCCACCATTGCTGGAGTTGAAAGCGAATACAAAAAACTTTTATATACTCTAACTGTACCTCTCCACGTGTTGTAAGAAGAGGAGAAATCTTTCAGTAAATCTCCTGTAGAGTCTCCCCACAGGTACAGGGACGGCAGAGTGGTTTCTGGCTTACAGAATGGTGGTTTTACAGCTTTCTGGATTTTTCTGGATTGTTTGCCTTGCTATAGGGCTTACCTGCTGGCAGTGCCTTGTGTTGTCTGTTTTTTGCCACTTCCTCAAACACGAAACAGTTGTGAATTCCTTTAGTAAAAGTGATCAGAAATTACTTTCCAGTGCCTGCTAAAGATGAAGGCAACAGCATAGTGCTCCTACCCTTCCTTCTTGTTATCAAAGCACTGAAAATCCAGGAAGAATAGCTGTGGAGGATTTGCCTACTGCAGATATTTTTCATAGTTTTGAGCTGCTGGTGTGTTGGTTTCCTTTTATGAGTGAAGGTCTGAGTGCTTGGTAGTATGTTGATGGAAGCGGCGGGGTGTGTGGGGGGGGTGTTTCTGGGTTTTGGTTACAGTCATGCTTGCTTTGCCCTTCTAAAACATCGTGTCTCCAGTCCGTAGTCAGGGTCTCTTGGTTGGTATGCCTGAAATACCAACAACCGGTCCACACTTAGCAAGAGGTCTAGTGTAGATGTGCTCAGATGGTCCAGGTTGTCAGGTGAGCTTTAACAGGGTGATGGGGTGACGAGGTTTTTATTTCAAGTCCTTTCAAGCCTTTTTAGCAACTCTGCCATCTGTATAAATGCTCTTCCTTTCTGGTGTCTCTGGAGGCACATCCTAGACCATTTTTGGGAGAGGGGGAACAAAAGTGGCTGTGTGGTGTTATCAGCAACTTAAGTCTGGCACTTAAGTCAACTATTGGTTTAAAGGTGGAGGTATGAAGTCAATAATTCATCTTATTCCCTCATTTAATTGCCATCCCCATTTTCTGGTTGGTTTCTCTCTTCTCAGAAATGTCCATCAAGGGCTTATTTAGGTTAGGCTAAGATCATGGTAAAGGATGTCCTTTGTAAGCCTCAAGAAGTTGAGAAGCAACAGTTCCATGCTGTGTTTCTACTGCCACCAGAAGAGAGGCCAGAGAAGACCACCCTGCTATCATGTGTAAGACTTTGGTCAACTATGTAACAGCATGAATTTACGTATGGGTGCTTGATTCCTTCTCTGCACGTTGTGAAAGCAGTCAGAGACCTTTGTTCCTCCCTATCATTGAACTATAATGCCTGGAGTTCATAAGGCTGTTTCCAGGACTCTGACTGCTGATGGTGAAGTGGAAAATAAAATAATAAATATTAATAACACGAGCAAATGTCAGCAGTGTTGCGGTGTAAGCCCTAACCCTTCTGGGGTTCTTAAGAGTGCACATGTTCACCTTGGTGTGCTTCTGACCTGAAAGCCTTGAAGACTCTTTCTGAGCCTGTGTAACACAGTGGATTAAATTATTGAGTCTGTTCATGTTGTTCAATAATAATATTGCACCCATTTATGTTAGAAGGCTGGATTTCAAGTAGGCTTGTGTGAGATTTTTGATATTAAAGGGGACATTGAATCACAGAAACAACTTTTTTCTTTTATATAGTCCAGAAGAGAATTTGGCAGTATTATCTCAATTATTCTTGAAGAGCTTGGTGTTATGATATGCCAACAAAATAATTCTTACATGACTGTAGAGTATGCATTGTTAAGTAAACCCTGGGGAAGTTCAGTGGTGGTACACGAGAGCATCTAGATTTTCCTGATGATACTGCTCTTTCAAGGAGATGCAAAATACTGATCGGATTACAATACATGTTCTTCAAAAAACAAACAGCTTCAAAACAAAAACAAATCTTGCAAGAAGGCATGGTAACCTGTTTCTAGCTTGCTGGTGTCCAAAAGGAAGGAATGTTCCAGATTACAAGTCATCAGCTCAAATGCTCCTTTTATCTTCACATACACAGTTATACAGGCAGGTGTTTACATGCCTCAGAAAAACCACCTAGGTAATGCATGGGAAGAACTTGGACCTTAATCATCTTTTCATGTTATAACAGCCCTTTCTCTTTTGAATTCAAGAAAGTTTGAGGATTTTGAGCCTCTTTTGTGAAACCCCCTTTGTATTAGGGCAGGCGAAGAGCATGCAGGAGAATTGGAGTTTTCCACTGAGTACTGCTCTGAAATGGGAGACACTTAGGGGTTTTATGATATTGGGAACTACAAAAATGACACAGGAGAGAAGGTGAGCCTTTTTACTTTAACTGATGACTGAAAATTCAGGAAAGATACAGGTTTCCAAGTTGCCGTCGGATAGGAAGGCTATTAATGTTTTCCTCTACTGAGATCTCTGCTATTTAGCGTAGAATATAAGTCTCTATGAAAATTAAGTTCTGAAATTATTAGAAACATTACCATGAAATCAAGTGAATACATGCCAGCACATATATTTTTTTAAATACAGTTTACGTAGGTGATGAACACTTTGGGGTTCTTTGATGTGGAGCCATAGCCTCAGTTGATGTAAATGAGCACAGGTTCATTGAAGCTACGCCTGTTCATACCAGCCTGGGGGTTTGGTCCGAGATCTCGGAGTGAGAGCATTGATAAAGAGGAATTTCATCGTATGCATAATCTGTCATTTATTTCTGCTGAAGCTTGATAATACTGGGACTTGTATGAAAATGTAGCCTTTCAAAACGTAGAGAGATTTTAGTACCAAGGCATTTGAAATGGCTCTGCTGGCACTGAAGAACTGGTGCTTCAGGAAGACCCATTAGCAGTTCCTTACGGATATCCAATACATAACAGGCTTTATGTGTGCTAGGAGAGACACTGTGCAGCTTCTGTTTAATTTTGTGTGTAGTGAATGAATGCTTGTTAAGCGTTTTGAGGAAAAATGTTACAACAGATCTCGTAACTCGCTACATTAAAATAGAGCCTGAAGTTCAAGTGAAGAATTGCAGAAACTGCATCAGCAGCACTGAACTGTGCTATTAGATTTACAACAGTGGAAGGTTTTACCAAGTAACTTATTAAATAACCTTTTCAACTCAATTTGTAGTAATCCTGGAAGTCTTACCTGAAGAAGATGACCCATTTTGTTTATCAGAATGAGTCGTTTCACTGTCAATCCTAAACCAAAACCAGATTGGTATTACTTTAGGAAAATTCTTGCGTTTCAAGAAGCAAAAGAATTTGAGTCTAGGGCTCCTGTTTTGGTGAAGTAATTTCATGGTGCTCACAAGTGAGAATAGTAAATGGACTGTTGTGCTAGAAAGAGAGTTACTAGAGGCTTGTCCCCTGCTCGCACCCATTGGAAGAGGTGGGAATATGCTTCAAGGAACAGAAGCCTTGAAGTAATCCGCATCAGATATAAAAGCTGCAGCCTTTACTAGCTAAGCTAAAGAAATTGGAAGATCTATATGATCTAGCTGGTGACGGGAGTGTTTGGTGCTCAGTCCTTCAGAGAGGACTTTTTTCCTTGCACCCTATTGAATCTACTGGATGCTGAGCTGACGTTGCTGCAGGCTTTTTGTCCTAGCTATTGTTGTAAGTGTTTTTCTTGACTGCTTAGCGGATCTGTTTGTTCTTTATTTGTACAGAAAAATAAAATTTTATCTCTCTTCTGTTTTGTTTTTTCAGTCTTAAAAGCTTTGATCATGAAATACTCTGTTAACCAAAAGCAGTTGAGGGAGGAATGTGAGGTGAAGGGATGGGAACTTGGTGAGAAGCAGTGAGGGAACATGTCCAGCCTCAAGTCTGGAAAACCTGAATGCAATGAGATAAAATGAATTTTACATTTTAACGCCATGATTTAGACTAAAATTATTTATTTTATCAAGAGTCTACATCTGTCTGAAGATAAAGCAGTTCATAGCTAGAACATTGCTAACCAGGAGCTTGACGGATATCTCAGGGTTATGTTTTAAATCTTTTTGTGAGCCTGGTAGAAGCAATAGCAGGAGGGCTGAAGGGAGGGGAATACTTAGTGGATAGTTCTGTCAAGCCTGTGTCCAGATATTGCTCTGCAATAGCTATGGTTTTTCCTCTAATAATAAACACAATTTAACTACCATGTATCTTTCATCCTGAAGGGCAGAATGCAGCTAAACAAAATTAAAAAATAAGAAAATCTGTATTCTAGGAAAAAGCCAAATACCCTAGTTGAAAAAAATTAGAATTTTCCTACAGACAACCACTGTATGCCATGTGCTTATTTTAAAACAGTAAATTACTATGCGAAGGTAAAATATCAGTGGATTACATTGTGTAGTAAGACACAGCAGAATCACTTCACCATGTTCTGAATTAGAAATACTAATTTTGGAAGCTCTTACCTCCTTACACTTTCTAGGCGGGGGGAGGTAGTTGGGGTTTCAGGTCAGGTCAGATCCAGGTGATGGATAATCTTGGCAGTGTGTGGTCCTGTGCTGGCTTCAGGAGTTTCAGGCTCTGCTGCTGGCCCTTATGTGCCACGATTTACCTGTCTGTAAAGTGGCTGTTCATATAGACTTCATGGGCTGGAGGGTAAGTGAGACTTGACTTGGGAAGTGAACGCGTAGCGCAGTGGAGTTTCTTCTCCCTGCCTCTCCCCGCTATCGTTTTGCGAACGGCAGTGGGTTTCAGTGTTCACTCAAAGTTGCTGCTGCTGTCGCTAATTCAGTCTGAACTGCCTGCTTGCTCTCTTCATTCGTTAGGGTTTTGTCAGTTAAGGTGTTTTTTTGTTGGTAGTGAAGTTATGGTAAATGCCTGTAACTACTCTCATGTAAAGAAAATGGTTTAAATTGCTCTGTTAGAAGGTAATATACAAAGGAATGGATTTTAGTAGTTTACATACAGAGGTGTTGTCTGTGCTTGGATGTTATACTAGTTTCTGCAGTTAAATCTTCTTAAAATCTTTCTTACTGCGTGAAAGGAATTTCTGATTTGTTTTCCTGTGTTGAATTACTGGGCTGTGATGTTCATTAATTCATAATGAGCAAGATTTTCTTCTAGAAAATCACATGCTTGCGATTACACATGAGATTTGTGTGTGGGGTTTTTTGTTTGGTATTTTCCTCACAAGAACCCTGCACTATAAAAGTCTCCCTAGACTATAAAATAACGATAATTGGTAAATAAAATTGTCCATAATGGTGAAAGCAATAATACTTAAAAGGAAAATCATGTCAAAGCAAGAAGAGGCAGAGCTGTAACCCAGAGTTCATCGTGACCTGGTAGCTGAGAGATGGTGCTAATTCTGCCTTGGAGCTGTAGAAGGAAAGTGCACCCCTCCTAACCGATGTGGGAAAAGTAAAACTTATGGAGAATTTGCAGATATATTGCAGTTCCCGAAAGCCTGCCTATTGAACTAAAAATTGAGACTTTGCAACAAGTGTTTTAAAGCACAGTCTGAAATGCCTTTGCCCCGCTATCGGAGGACTGTTTGGATGCCAGAAACGAGTAGCCCCACAAGCCAGCACAGGAGATGAAGCTGGTCCTCTGGCCCCTTTCCTGCCCGCTCCGTTGCCTGGCTTTTCCTGTGTTTAAACAGCAAAGACTGGGGCTCCCTTGTAAGACTGACTGTAGTGGATCCAGTTCCCCTACCTGTAACTCATAACCTATGTTACCATTTGCTGCCGAGCGATGAGCAGTCTGTGCTGCTGTGTCTGGGGTGGTGGGCTGCTGCGTCTCGGCTGCTGGCCAGGCCAGGCAAGTACCTTACTTGTGGGGCTGGGAGGCGAGAGGGAACGGGGCTTTCGGGGCTGCCTGCGCCTCTGGGTGATGGTTTGTGCGGGTCCATCTCAGGACTTGATAGTGTTAATACTACAGCCCTGGTTGAAGTTGATCAACTTAAATTAAGAAGTATTTTTAAGGGGATAAGGGGGCTAATTGGCATATTTTCTGTCTATGCCAGGTGGAAGATGAGGGGCTTTTGGTTTTTTTGGGTGTGTTTTGTTTTTTTTTAAGAATGCTTGCATCGTTATCTCACCATATATTTAAATAACTGGATTTGAGTGATATTCTGTTGCATTATAAACCCATTTGTTGTATGAGTCGTCTTTAGGGAAGTTGAGTTACACTGGTTTAGTTCTCTGTGGTAACCACTGGGCTTGCCTGGGACTTCCTTCCATGGAAGGAAGAATAATTTAGCAAGTATTGAAGCTAGCAGCTCTGGACAAAATAAAGATCTATCAAACAGTGAAGAAAATCGAACGACTGTATATTCAGCGCAGTCGCAAGGGTGGAACTCAGTTGTAATATGCTCTTTGGCATCTGCATCTTTTAAGTGAGCTCGTCTGTAGTTGGTTTTGTTGGCTGAGGTGTGCCGTGGTGCTGTAGGCGAGAGTGCTTGGCACGGACGTGCTCAGGGTTGAGCTCTTCACATGGTCCCTATGAACGCAGCCAGTTACGCTGCTGTAACGATACCTGTGTTGGGGTGTTCAGCTGGGCTGCGGCTGCAAATCAGGAATGGCATCCCGTCTCATACAGCTGCCCTGGCAGCAGCATCTGTTTCAGGCTAGGTAGGTAGGAAAAGACAACCAAGTTTTGTACCAACTGCAGGAATGGAATGAATTCAACCTTAAAAGCTAAATACGAGGCCACTTCAAGCTCTACCTTCTAAGTTTCAGTACCATCACAGTGACATATACTGTTGATGTATTATTGTAATTGCCACTTTTTTTTTTTTTTTTTTGTGTAATGAAGAAAAATGGCAGCTGTGTTACAGTGGGTACTGTCTTTGTGACTCCATTTCTAAGCCAGATATTTCCAGTACCAGATAGTCTTGGGAAGGGTTGTATCTAACAGGGAAGCATTGCGTATGCAGTCTTGTACTGGCAAATGATGGGAATTAATGTCAGAGATGAAAACTAGTTTTAAGTTCAATAATGCGATGTTCCTGGATTTGAGGCACTTTATTCATTTGTGTTACATTGTTTCCACACGGTGTACTTCTGTGAAACTGTTTAAGAACAGATACTGTGATAAATACTAAGCTAATTGATTGTAGGTAACAATTAGAAAAATGTGAATTGCAATGTGAGAAGATGCTTATATTTTTAGAATGTGCTCAAAACGTGGATCATCTGGAAAGATGAACCTGGATTAATTAACACATACACAATACCTATTTTACATGGAAATTAGAAACATGTATAAGGAAAAATTAAAGAAATAGTAAGTTATAATGAGAGAGAGGCTAGAAAACATATATCAGCAATAAAGCAACATACAGGAAATTTGTAATGTGTACACAATGTAAAATTTTCCTTGATGCTGGGTGATGATTTAAGAAACTAGGAGACAAAGTTCCTGATGTCATTTTCCAGGGTTCTTTTTGGTCTTGGTTACTGGTGGTAAATAAACAGAAACAAGTCGGGTTTAAATGTGGCCATTGGTTAGTTTTACACTTGAGGAGATGAAAACTGTGGGCTGTATTTAGAAGATTGGCTGGAGAATCACTTATAGTGGTGGGCAGAGGAGTCTTTGGGATGGTAGGGGGAACAATATATTGTTTGAGAGATGCTCTGGCCCATAATTCCAGGAATTGCACACTTGAGCACAGAGGCCGTGTTAACATCTGTAACTGGTACACAGGGGATTGCTGCAGGCACGCTTTGTTCTGAAGGCTGTTGGGCCAATTCTTGCTTGCTGTAAAACTTGGTTTATATTCATCTTGCCATATTTTAAAGCCTTTTTGATTTGAGGCAGTGAGTGGGAGCCTGAGTAATATCCTTCAGCTGAGCTCTCAGTTCTTGGTGGTGAAATAGGTATTGTGATTAAATAGGTGGTGAAATAGGTATTGTGTGTAAAACTGTCAGTGAAACACTACTTTCTGTAAGCTGTGGTGTATAACCTGCTTTGGATTGCTCTCTGCTTCTGTATTCTGGTGGCAGAAATACAAACTGGAAATGAATGTCTGGCACTGAAATTGTGCAGGAAACATCGGACCTGAAAATGCATGCAATTTCCTGTCTGGTGCTGGTATTTCTGATATTTTCATTGCACGTATAATCTATCTTCAGCTGAGAATTTCTGAGTCTTTAGGTGTTTTTCTTTCGTGTAAGACTGACAGCAGAAGGTTGCAATACAGCTCCTAAGTTTGGGGTTTATTTTCCAGGAGCTCAGGTTCCTGTTGTCGCTATAGAATGGTATATCTGTTGTGAAGACCGTGACTTTTACACATGGGCACATCTGAAAAGATCTCTTAAATTATATTACTTACTGACATTGATTTTGTGCCAGTTGCCATCTCACTGTTTTGACCACACAGAAATTTGTGGGCAGGTACACGCAGCGATTGTGTGCTTTTTCATTTACTTTGTGCAGTTAGAAGTAACAAAGCTTAGAGTAGTTGCAACGGTAAAGGATTTTTTTTTTTTTTTGCTTTTTTTATTATTTGGTGACATCCCATGTTGAGGCAACTCTGACTTCACTTGGTCATTAAACCTCATTTGTGAAAGACCTTTTCCCTATTAATTTGATCCATTAAAGAAATGCTCTTTGAAGCTGGTAGTTAATCTTCCTATTTAAATGGCTGGGTTTTACTCAGATGGGTTACAGCTTAGTCTTAAGCAGCAGCTAAAAATAGCAAACTGTTGTGCTGTACAGTTTAAATATCTATCTATAGTAGTAGACTTTCTAGAAAGGAAATACCTGGTAAGAGGCAGAGGAGACGGCTGCTTGGACAGCACCGGTTGGTACTAGTATGGCATCTGAGTTTTGCTCGTCGCAAAGTCAGGCAGCACTCCAGAAGGCAGCACTTGATTCTCTTACTCCAGGATTAATTTTTAACGGAGGCTCTATGAGCTCGATTTGTGCAGCGTTTCAGCCTGTCATTAATAATTCTATGGTTGGGAGAAGTTTTGAGTGTTTATGTTGAAGTCTGCTACTAAGTGTGCTAAAACTAGGCAAAAAAAAAAAAATCTATAAACTAGCTGAAATATTTTTCACAAACATTAATCTTTCAGAAAGAAAATACAAGGGAAAGGGCTGAAATCGCAACTTGTGACGTTAGCGTTTATTTTCATTTCTTGCTTGAAGACTTGAAGCGCACAGCATTGTTGCAAAGCACGGGTTTTTAACTTCAGAGTGTCTGCAGCTGAAAAGGAAGCTGTGACAAAACTGTAGGCATTTAGACAGATGGAAAATACTTCAGTGATTCTCCTTTGAGTTTCTATTGTAGGAGGAAATTTCTGCAGGTGGAGGGATCTTGAATGAGTAGCGAACAAATTAAAATGAGAGGGAGAAAGGTGAATCTGTCTAAGGCAGCATAATTCCTTGTTTTACCTTTGTCAGTGAAATCTGTGGTCCAAGAAAGAGGACAAAGAGAATCCAGATGTTTTTCACCTCCACCCTTAGTTTCCCACTAAGAGAAAAGGTCCTTGAGGCTTGTCTTCAGTAAGAAATGTTTAATCAATTAGGTTATACAGCTAAAATATTTTTTCTGTATTGTTAAAGGTCAGACTTCTTCTCATAATGGTTGTTTCTGGATACATCTGTATGTCAGGAGCCTCAAGCTTCTCAGACCAAGGTATCCATGACTAGAGCAGGAACATCTGTTGTCATGGGGAAATTGAATGTGAAAACATCTGCAAGATGGGAAATACCAGATATTTTAGGCTACCGTTCTGAGGAACATGATCATATATTCACAGAAATCGATGGAATTATTGTATGTCTGGAATTTTTTATTACTGTAATGCTCATAAGTTAGTTTTCCAAAGATGTCCATTAATATTACATTGATTTATTAATGTTTCTCATTACATAGAAATAGTATTTCTGTGATCTAGTAGCCTGATTTTGCCACCAAAGGATAAAACATAACCCTGTTCTTAGCTCTTGTAAAACTTACAATTCTGAAAATCAAGCTTCTAGCACTTCCTTCTGCTGGCAGTTGCAGGGACTGGGACGAGAGGATGGTGGGAGTGGGGGTCTGTGGGGATGCTGTACAGTTTTATGAGGCTGGGAAAAATGAAGGCGATCACAGGAGAAATTCTGTTGGCTTACTTTGTCTTTATCAGAATTTATTAAACTTCTTTCATGTTTAAAGGTATTCATGCTTCCATTGTCAGTCTCAATAGTATTTCTCTCTCGTGTGTACCTGCACAAACTAAGCAGGTTTTGGGCTATTGTGGGTAGCACATCAGGTAAAGGACTGAAAACGTGTTCCTTTGAGTATGTATTTGACTGCTTACTTGGACTTTGGTTGATATTTCCCAGGCAATATCAGCTTGTGAATAGCTTTCCTCTGTCATTTGTGATACCTCTCACAAGGTGTGTGCTAATTAAAGTGTTTCTGCACCGATCCGCAGACTTAGCAACGTGAATTTGGCAGTGGTAGTACATGACTTTTAAGTCTAGTGAAATCTGAAAAAAGTGATTCCTAGACTGTTGGTAGTAAACAATGCAGTTTTTTATTTTCTGTCTTTTTCAGCTAGTGATGCTTGATCTCTTTGTGATAACATTAAAAGACATCCAGCTTTGAATTATAAAAGCAGTGTTTATAGGCATTGTTTAATCTTGCAACTTTCTTGAAAGTCAATGGAAAAAAGAGGATCCTACAGTTTAATGCAACTGCCTTTTGTATCTCAGGTGTGTGCAAAATGAAGATGCCTTCAGAAGGCATAAATGTATAAAAAGAAAAATGGACAATAATACTGTATGCTTTTGTATCATTCGTTTAAAAATAAAAGCACATTTAACTGCAGTGGTGTGATTTCCTTGGGGACCACAGCAGCACTGAGTTTTTGTTCAAGTGTAAGAAAAATTTGGACTTCCCACCTCAAAATGCTTCAAAACTCATGTGACAGATGCATAAGACAAACGTAAATGGGTGTGGATACTGGGCAAAGGGAGAACTATCTGCGTTATCGACTGACGGAGAGTGTCGGTTGTTGTGGTGCTTGCTCTTTGTGAGCTGTCCTTTACTCCAGGCGTCCTGGGGCAGGCGAGTCTAACAGAGGCAGTGGGCTGAGAGTGAGGCAACTTATTTACCGCTGGAGTTTGCCAGTATATGGGAGACTATGGGAGGGGCTGCACTGGAGGAAGAGAGCTGGGAAAGGGACTTTTTGAATCACTTGAAAAGCAGGATACCTCGTGCTATATCGGTGTCCTTGCTTATCTGACCTGGTAGGCTTTGCAAGGATGGTAAAAGGGAAGAACTTGGAGAGTGTGCACAGTACTGCTGGAGAATCGATCTGGAAGTAACTTACGCTGTAGTATGTTGAATGAACTTAAGGGTTTAGGAGAGAGGAAGGAAACAGGATTTGGAGGCTAGAGAGGCAGCAGCCGAGGTACGAGATAAGCAGTTCAGGAACGGTTCTGAATACGTAGATGTCTCTTCTGAGAACTGATCTTGTTGGAAGACTGTAGGTTTGAATTTAGTTCTGGCAGAGCCCAACCACAGCAGAACTCTATACGCAGAATTACATTCACACTCTTAATCTATAGGTTTTAAATTATTCAACCTCGATAACGGGTTAATTGGCTACTGGGTAGCTTAGTTTCAAGTTTAACTCACATAGAGAACTGTTTCCTCTATTAACCCCAAACTTTCTTTATATAGGATTAGCTCAGAACGCAGAAAAGAGAAGTCAAGAGATGCAGCCCGATGTCGGAGGAGCAAGGAATCGGAAGTATTCTACGAGCTTGCTCATCAGCTGCCCCTGCCCCACACCGTGAGCGCACACCTGGACAAGGCGTCCATTATGAGACTGACCATCAGCTACTTGCGCATGAGAAAGCTGCTAGATGCTGGTAAGTGAATAATGTAGCAGAATCTGGAAAAGGGGCTGGAGGTATATTAAAGAAGCTATTTCTAAAACCTGTCAGCAGTTAAATACATTAATAGTTGCATGCTCTCTATGGAAAGGTGGAAGACCTTACAGTAGAAATAGGCTACTGGTGACGGCACAAGAAAAATATGGACTTTGTTTTTCCCTTTCTATTCTGATGATACTAGTTGGCTTATCACAGCCATAGTTCTGTTTTCAGTCTCATTTGATCCTTCTCTCAAAGTTAATTTCTTTGATTTAACCCTCTTTTCCCCCTGGGGTTTTTCGTTCCAGCTGTGCTTTACTAAACTGTAGGTGGTTAGCGCACAGCTGGCTGCTATTAGCAAACTGTAGGTGTTTCTCCTTAATATAAACTGCAAGGAATTTTTTTGTAACTTATACTCTACTGAAGGTGAAGTTAGCCAAGGATATGTCTGTCTCTGCAGTTACACCTCCCCGTGCAACTACAGGAGTATATGAGTTAGCTGTGAACCAGTATCTGTGTAGCATGCCATGGATGCTGTACTGGTTATTTGTGCTCATGCATGACTGCCTATACTGTATGGAGGAGTAACTTTGGTAGCTGTACTCTGAAATGTCTCCTAGGAAGCCACTGAGAAAAGTTTGTAATGCCTTTTTGAGGTAAAGGGTGGTGTTTTTGCCACGTAGACTTTTTCCTTAAGGTGGAAGGCTTACTGGTTTCTGCATAAAAGCAGAGGGTTAACCTCATTCTGATTTTTCTGTGATTTGTGATACCATTACTAGAGCTTGAAGAATTTAATTGATCACTTATCTAAGTGAATTATACTGGTTTTGAACAGTCCTGCAAGATTGATTTCTTACAGACTAGTGCCAGAAATTATTCCTGATGTAAGGGAAGAATGGCTGATAGTTAATTAAATTAAAATGTGTGGCTGCTTGTAGGTGAGCTGGAGACAGAAGCCAAAATGGAGAAGGAACTGAACTGTTTCTACTTGAAAGCTCTTGATGGATTTGTCATGGTTCTGTCTGAAGATGGGGACATGATTTACATGTCTGAAAACGTGAACAAGTGTATGGGACTCACTCAGGTGAAACACTGACATTTCCTAAGACTGCTTCAAACCTGTAAAGGTGGTTAGATTTTTGTGTATGTAAAGTTAGACACCCGTATATTTCTTATTTTTTGCAGTTTGAGTTGACGGGGCACAGTGTGTTTGATTTCACTCATCCATGTGACCATGAAGAGCTGAGAGAAATGCTTACACACAGAAATGGTGAGAAGAACAAAAAAATCAATTTATGTTACTTATGGGTTGTTCCTATTGGCATTAGTACAGTTGGATATCTGCCAGAAAAAGGTGTTGAGAGAATAAACTAGTATGTTTTGCTGCTTAAACTTCAAAATAAACTTTGTTCAGAGATACTAACAACAGAAATAACCAGAATATTTTGGCAATGTCCTACTTGTAGGAGAGATGAGACTTCGTTAGTACTCTTTAATCTGAACAAAATGAATGACTAAAACAGAGTTGTTGGGGGTTCAAAGAATTAGCCTGCCTACAGGAATAAAATTAGAGGTAGGTTGAATGAGAATGATCTGAAGCGATTGCCGTAGAAGGATACGGAGAAGTTAAATTGGTGCATCTGTCTTGGTCTGGGCTTGCCTTTACAGGACAATGTAAAAGCAAATGCTTACTTGCAGAAATCTGTGGTGGTTTACTTAAGAAACAAAAAAGATACTATATTTAGGGCACTGAAAAATTAATTGGGGAATAGTTGGACAGCCCCAAAAAGGGCTTTGGGATTGATGCTTTTCTGCACCTTTTAATTGGTGCATGAAATTGGTATCTTTTCAGAGATTTCTGATTCTTTTCTCCATCTGACGGAGTAGAACACAGTGTTCACATATTCTGTATGCTTTTGAATTTAACGAACACCCATGAATTACTGCTTTTATGTCTTCTGAAGGTTTGTTAATGATTATAAAGACTTGGCAGCCTGCATGCCTCCAAACAAATCTGCTTTACTCGGTTGTTAGAACTCTAAAATCCAACCTCTCCAATTCCTATTTCATCAAACAAGGGTTATATGAACTCTGAATCTAGATAGTGATAAATTACCAAGCCTGACCTCTGCTTTCATGTAACACTGTAAAACAGAAGTCTTTTATGTTGTCATTCAATTTAATTCACTGGAAGAGACCTGATAAGATATCACAGCGTTAAGGGCCCCGACTTTGATTTTATAAGCATTTTCAAAACTTGTATTAGTATTGAAGTATGTTTCTAAAGCTAGATGAGACTCCCCCACCTCCCCGCTTTTGGAATACAGTAACGCATCTGGGAGGCAGGGTGGGAAAACAACTTCACTAAAGCTGTGTAAAAACTGGTCTTGTTGCAAAAGCTTATCCTTAAAAATGTCACATTACTGAGTTTCATGCAAACCAACTCTAGCGTGTCTGAATTGGCCAGACTGGAATAAGATGTCTGGAAAGCATTATTACAAAATCTGTTTCGCAAATGAAGTTGGCAGACATAAGTCTAAATTACAGTAATAATAGAACACTTTTTATATTTATTAATATTCCCAGGTTGAATTCTACTGCAGCTTTTACATCAGTGGAGTTATTTTGGTTTTGAATTGAGTATCAAATACTCCCCTTTGGGATTGTACAGGTGCAAATGAATATAAATGTAATGGGCAGAAACTGAACTGCATTCTGATTTTATGAAGTTGCTTTTTAAACTTTCAAAGGTGGTGATTTTAAAAATAATGTCCAATGCTGAATCAGACCTGAGAAAGTTGCTCCATCTTTTACATTGCTTCTTAAAGCAGAGCCTTAAGAGTCAGGATGTGGTAACAATAAGGCTGTGTGATGTTCAGCTGTGAATTTCTGAATTAGTTTAACTCTCAAAGAAACATACTGAGTTAGATAAGTTTGGGCTGCTTCTCTGAACTCTGCTTTTTTTCTTTTTTTCCCTGCCTCCTTCATTGATGATATTTTGATGTGGCATAAAGCAGGCTTGTCCTCATTACCCTGTGTCTTTGCTAGAAGCAATAGAGAATGTAGCATAGGGGCTTTCACGGTTTTCTGATTAATTTTGTCAAACTAGTAGCTGCAGTGAAAGACACCATGAAGAATTTCATAGCTACTATTGTCTCTGGAGGACGAGAGCAAATTATTGTATAAACTTGTATCAGAAGTAAGCTCACAGGTTCTAAACTTCCACCCTCTGCCATGATTCAGTCCTCACTCCTTAGCACTCCTCCTCGGCAAACTCGCTCTTCCACTGCTCCTTATCCTAGGTGCTTTATTTCCTTCTTCCACACACACCGAGCTGCTTGCAGTGCTCCTGATAGGATCACTTTGCATTTTCTCTGCCCAGAATAGCCTAGCTAGTAATTGACTCTGAAAGGTTCTCCCCTGTAAAGGCAAAAACTTAACTTAAAGTTTGCTGTTAGCAAATAAAGCTAAAAAACTTTTTTTTTCTCACAAGAATGCTAATAATGTGTTTAAAAACTTGGTCCCTGTTTACTCTAAGACTGTAAACCACTGTGGAAATACTTTGATGCATGTAAACAGTAGTTGTAAATTCTGAATTGAAAAATTTAAAATACTGCAGTCCTAAAAAATTACGGACCCAAAACCTCTTTGATTTGAACTTCCCCACAGTGAGTTACTGATGTATTTCGGTGGAAACCAGCGCAACAGTACTTCCCATTCTGCATATGCTGTTCTTGTCCTATTACAATTTTAAAATACAGTAAATAGGCTTTCAGTTTCTCTTTCTCCCTACCCCTTTTTCCTGAAATCTAGAGTGTGTGAATTTGGCAACAAATAAGATACTGATCTTAAAACACTGAAACTTCAGCTTTTTGCCAACCTCACAGTGAAGCTCATTCTGAAAAGTGTCCTTGTAGAAAGTGCTGTTAGTTTTATCAATTTTTAAATTTATTTTTTGGGTCTTCCCTTAGTCTTAGAGTTCTATAACATGGGGGGTTTTTATGCCTTTGGAAGATGATCCAAAAGCTTAAGAATTGGTTTACTATTTGCTTTTGTTAGGTCCTGTGAAAAAGGGCAAAGAGCAAAACACAGAGCGGAGCTTTTTTCTCAGAATGAAGTGTACACTGACTAGCAGGGGAAGAACAGTGAATATAAAGTCTGCTACGTGGAAGGTAACTAATGCAAAAAAATATTTACATAGGTTGGCAGCTTCCTCTTCAGATGTCATAACTCACTGTATTTCAACATTTTTACTAAATGTAACGAGCTTGAGTTTCAGTAAGTATTTAATTTAATGATTGTGCTTCAGTATGCTGAATTTTAATGCTGACTACATCATGGAGGTAACTGAAACAATGTTTTAAAATTAGTTTTTCAAAAGTCTCGTAATGAATTCTCCATTTTAAGCTAGAGATCATTTACTTATTAGAAATTACAATTACTAAATATGTTTGCATAAAGCCTTCTCCTCTGAGAAAAAAACATACTTGACGCCACTTATGCTGATACCTGATTTCTTTTGATTTGACACTATAATGTGACAGTTGAGGTCTCTCTGAAGGACTTGAATACCATTCTTTCTGAAGCTGCTGGCTATCCCTTTTTTAACAGATGGAACAAAAGGCCCAGCCTAATAACTCTGCAGTGAATGCATTTTCTCCTCTGGACAAAAAGTAACCTTTTAGTGTATCGAGTGGTATTATGGCTCACAGTTCTCTTTTGTAACTTGAATTTTGTTATTCTGGACCAAACAACTCCTTTGCTGCTGTCTGTGAACAGTTCCTATGTCAGAATAGTTGAAAAAACCCTAAAAACCACAAAATGCAAAACTTCTTATCTTTTGAAGAATAGATTTGATTTCGAACATCTCTTGAGAAGATCTAAAATGTAGGTAGCTACGATTACCATAAATTTTAAGATACATTCTGCTGAGGCAATTGCTTATCAGCATCGTCATTAATGTAACTTTCAAAGAAGAACAGTGCACAGAAATGCAGAAATGTCTAGCGTTGCGTCAGCCAGCACCTGGGAGGAAAGAGTTGGCAGCCTGTGTACTCATCACAGTCAGTGTAGCGTGAGGAGGAGAACTGCTGCTCTCCCTCCATCTGAAAGCACTGCTGCCTTTCTGTTGTTGCTATCACCTCGAGGGGTGGGGAGGGGAAGGACTTCACTCTGAGTGTGCTCATGGAAATACAGTTGTGTTGTCTGACAGACAGGAACCTGGTCTCTTCTTAAAATATAACTTTCCCGTAGGTACTCCACTGCACTGGACACATCCGTGTATACGACACATGCGGTAATCAAACTCACTGTGGCTACAAAAAGCCTCCCATGACGTGTCTGGTGTTGATCTGTGAACCTATTCCTCATCCATCAAACATTGAGGTCCCCTTGGACAGTAAAACGTTCCTCAGTCGTCACAGTCTTGATATGAAATTTTCCTATTGTGATGAAAGGTAATGCATATTGTACTTAAAAAAAAAAATCATTTGAAGGATTTGCAGGGTTGGTACATGTGGCTAATGTTGGCCTGATACATTTACGTAGTCTTACTCGTTAACTTGATTCATCTGTGTAATAGAATCGTCACTGGGATGCTTTGGCTTTTAATAACTGATCAGGATGTTTTATTTAAAAGCCAGATTTGAAAATCTGGCTTTTAAATCTGGCTTTTTAAAGGAGAGTATAGGGTTATTACTTTGGAATAAATCCTTTGCCTGCAGTTAGCTGCCTGTTCAAACTGGTCTTCAGTGGCAGAAATGAAATTGAAGTGAGAAGATACTTCTGTACACTGAAAAAAGAGGAGGATTTTAGGTTTGTCAAGGATGGTGGTGCATTTTGGTGACTGAAAAGAGTGCATGTGTAATGCTTGCCAGATACATTTTATTGCTACTCTCTTCCTCGAGATCAGTGTCTGCTTTCTCTGGTCCAAACAGGCCGCTAAAGTTCAGTTGTACTTTCAATACATCTGCTGTTAAAAATGAGATTTTGCGTTCTGGTACACATCATGGATGTAGTCAAATATGTAAGACTGCTCTTACTGTTCTCTGGAGACTTAGCTTGACAAATTTGAAAAACAGAAACGAAGAAAATGATTGGCCTGAGGTGTTTTGTTGTTTGGGGTTTTTAGTGTTTTTAATTGGGTATTGTTACTGCCTGTTTCGTTTTCTTTATAACAAAAACAAACTTCTAATTAGTTGCTGCAGTTAGATGCAAAGAGATGTTAGTGCAGGTTATTTTCTGTCCTCTGCAGTAACTTGACTTTTCTAGGACTGATGGTGTCACAATAAAAGGTACTTATTTGGTCACGCTGCATGTAGAATAGGGCAAAATAAAAGCATTTCCCTAGTTAGCGCTGCCCTCTAGGGGCTGAAGAAAATACTGCTTGCTTTAAAAGCTGGCAGTGGTTGACAGTGGGAAGAATAAATCTGATTCCTAATTTCTTTCAGTTGCAGGTTTAAAACTGTTGAAACTTGTCTTTGTTATTTTATTAGATTCTCATACTTGTGTAAGCTGGATATTCTAGTCCATAAGTAGCCAGTCTGCTTTCAAGAAAAAAAAGTCTAGAAAGCGGGGATTTACTTAATCCTGTCTACCACAGAACATGATTTATAAATATTCAATGAGAAGTAAAATCCTATGCCTGCTGAAATATATCTTTTAAAGAAGCAGAAAAAATAGCAATTTATTTCAAAGTGAAAACTCCCAGTAAAGCAAAACTGGTGCTAATGTGTGTGGAAGTGACTCTTTGGATCTTTCTAGATGTCCAAGCATTCAAATGCTCTAGTATTTGTGCCAGTCCATGTCTGCTATTACTTAGCAATTTTTCCCCTTGTTTTAAAGAATTACAGAGTTGATGGGGTATGAGCCAGAGGAACTCCTGGGTCGCTCAATCTATGAGTACTATCATGCGCTGGATTCTGATCATCTGACCAAAACACACCATGACAGTAAGTGGCAAGATGTATTTAAAGCCCTCCAACAACAAGAGATGAGATACAGCACCGGGGGAAAGCAGCAGAGGAACAAGGGCTTTCTTTTAATTGCAGAAATGAATCTGCAGTGAATACTTATCTTAAATGGTTTCATTTTTTTCTGCCTATAATTAAAGCTGGTGTCCTTTCTGCTTTTAGTGTTCACAAAAGGGCAGGTGACAACAGGACAGTACAGAATGCTTGCTAAACAAGGTGGCTATGTCTGGGTTGAAACTCAAGCAACTGTTATATACAACACTAAGAATTCTCAGCCACAGTGCATAGTGTGTGTAAACTATGTGTTGAGGTAAGTCGAGTGGACATCACTATCCTTTGTCATCATTTTTATTGAAGATAAAGTCAGATACTGATGGCACTATGTCTTTTTTTTTCAACTGAGAATGTAGTCCCCTGTTAAATATGTTATGATGTTACTATTTTTCCTATCAGTGAAATTTTTGCTTAGAATGCTGCCAGTCCTAGGATTAAGAATTGTATTTGAAAACAAAACACTTTTTTTTGATCTAGTGATGTCAGTGGGAAGATCTCTTGCTGGCAAATGAGTATAGGGCCAGCCTCTTCTGGACTGTTGTGGTGAAAGAATTTGAGAATTTGTGTGCATCCTAGACAACCCTCTAATCTTTGTCTGCAGCCTGGAGGAGTTAATTTCACTAATAACTTTCAGTTGTGGAGTCAAAGCAGCAGTAACAGTGTTTTTCTCTATCTAATTTATCTTCTTCTTCCTTAGAATTCCTCCTTTAATTGAAAGCTTCAACAGAAGACAACTTGTTGACTGTTTTTCTGCAATTGTATAATAGTTGTTAGTTTTTCAAAGCTTTTGCGAATGTATCAGTATCCATCCATCAACATATTGTATGTTTGTTTAAAACAAAAGAAAAGTGTTTCAGGAACTATCTAGCTTTTTGCTTTTTTCTTACTTTCTCAATGCTTCCAGAAAAGCATGTTTGTTTTTGTTACTTTTTTTGATGGCACCACAATTAGTGCTTGCTTTGTCTGTTACATTTGAGGAAAGAATGAGCAAGAAAAATAGAATTCTTAAAGCTCCTATCCTGGTAATTTTGTGGGGTGGTGGTTTTGATGGGGATTTTTTGGTCTTTTTTTTGTTTTTTTGTTTTTTTGTTTTTCTGCAGCTTACAAAAATGTTAAGCCCAAGTTTATTCCTTTTAGTTGTTCTTTAACATTCATCTTCCTCTCTCCCTGACAGTGGAATTGTTCAGAAGGACTTGATTTTTTCCCTTGGACAAACTGAGTGTATGCTGAAACCAGTGGAGTCTCCTGATATGAAAATGACCAAAATATTCAGCAAAGATGACCTGGATGATACCAACAACCTTTTTGAAAAACTTAAACAGGAACCAGATGCTTTAACTGTGCTGGCCCCAGCTGCCGGAGACACAATTATCTCTCTGGATTTCAGCAGTAATGGTGGGTGTGAGTTTAAATTGGAGACCATGGTAATTAGTAGAGTTAGTGTTTTACAGTAAATTCCAAAAAATAACCTCCCCATATCACTTGCCTAGTGGTATTTCAGCCACTGTTTAAATTTAATGAGGTCCGTAGACACGCTCAGTATTGTTACTTAGGCTGATGGTTTCTTTTAATTTTTATAGAGTCTGATGAACAACAGTGTGATGAAGTTCCTTTGTATAATGATGTAATGCTCCCCTCATCCAGTGAGAAATTGCAGAATATAAATATGGCAATGTCCCCACTACCTGCCTCTGAAACTACAAAGCCACTTCGTAGCAATGCTGATCCTGCACTCAATAGAGAAGTTGTATCAAAGCTGGAGCCAAACACAGAGCCACTTGAACTTTCTTTTACCATGCCTCAGGTGCAAGAGCAACCAACCAGCCCTTCTGATGCAAGTACCAGCCAAAGTTCACCTGAGGTTAGTTCCATAATTTGGATACACATTAAAATAGATGTGCTGTTGGGCTTGTGGAGCAAATCTGGTCAAGTATGCAGCCAAGACAGGAATTGAAAATTATTTCTAAGTTGTGACTAAGCTAAGCTCATGCTGTGATCTGAGGAAAAAGATCAGTTTTCATATTGAGAATTATCTTTTCATTAAAGCAAGTCTCTCAAATGCATGCAATACCACCTGATAGAAACAAGAAGAGCTTGGGATTGATCTTTCTATAAAAGTATGGTTCAGAGAGAACTTTTACAAACAGCAAATTAGTTGCAATAAATTACTGTAGAGGCTAGTCCCAGTTTCCAGCTAATCACGTGCTTCCCAAGTGGGGTGAATTTGAGTGTATACTGACAAATGTGTTTTCCTTTCCCATTTTAATTTTGTGTAACTACAGCCTGGAATTAGTTTTTACATTAGAACATTTTTCAGAGAATCTGTAATGACGGAAACTTAAAACTGCACTCAAAATGTTTTTACAGCCCAGTAGTCCCAACGACTACTGCTTTGATGTGGATAATGATATGGCAAATGAATTCAAACTGGAATTAGTGGAGAAACTCTTTGCAATAGATACAGAAGCAAAAAATCCATTCTCTACTCAGGTAATGTACATTAACTTAAATTCTGTATCACCTTAATACTTATTCTCAATGTGCTTCTCTTAGAATGTCTTCAGGAACCTCCTTCCTCTTATGTAATTTTTTTATTAAAATAAATTATAAAAAATTTGAAGGATTTGGTAAAAGGAAGAGCCTTAATGAAGCCATGAAGTAATATCTGAGATGTTCTTCATATTTATAATTTTCACCTCTCGTCTTTTCTAGGAAACTGATTTAGACTTGGAGATGTTGGCTCCTTACATCCCAATGGATGACGACTTCCAGTTGCGCTCCTTTGATCAGCTATCTCCGCTGGAAAGCAGCTCTTCCGGCTCTCAAAGTGCAGCCACCATCACCATATTTCAGCAGACTCAGACACCATCAAGTACTGCTGATGAAATAAAACCAGTGGCAGAACAGGTAGATGACGTGAAGACGCTAATTGTTCCTTCATCTCCTGTCCACGTAGTGAATGAAACGAGTAGTGCCCCAGCATCACCTTACGGTGGGAACAGGAGTCGAACTGCATCTCCAATCAGAGCAGGAAAAGGAACATTGGATCAGACCGAAAAGTCTTGTCCAGGAGCGCCCAGTTTGATAACAGTCACTCTCAATAAAAGGTATTCTAAAAGCGAAGCTTTAGCCCTAGTATCTGTTCAATAAATTAGACATAATACATTTTTAAAAACTGTTGTACGTTGTCTTCGGCATTCTACTTCAAAGTAGAAATGGATAAATTTTTAAATTTGGACATTTCAAACTATTTTGGGGTTCTCTTGTATAGTAAGCTTCCCTAAAGTTAATTTTGCAGTAGCTTTTACATAAACATCTTATGTAATTGGCAGCTACTATATGCAAACTGTGTTCATAATTTTGTTCTGCTCTTGTATCTGACATGTAGCCTCTTTAAAAAGAATGCAGTAGGCAATTTACAAGTAGTTATACCCACACAATATTTCTGGTGCTTTTCTTGTCCACTTTGTTATGAGGTAAGAGGCGACTGCAGCCTGTGTGTTGCATGTATTGCTTTTAAAGCGCGACGTATTTCATAATGATGGACTGTGGCATTTGTAGCAGATACTATCACGATAGAAAATCCTACCAAGTCAAACATCAGACCTTTGATACATAGAAGCTTTATGTGTACAAAGAAATATTCAGAACTGACTTTTCCTCACCCTTCCCTCCCTTCTTTCTGTTGAAAGTGAATTGCTGAACTTTTATGCTTTTTTATTTTTTTTTTCTGCAAAGACTTTAACATTTTTGTCATAACTCGTTCTGGGCTTCACAGCAAGATTAAAAGTTAACATTTGCTATGCTCATAGACAATGATTGTTAAAGTGAGTCAATTATGAAAGAAAAGTAGTATAGTTCATAAATTCAGTTCTGTGATATTGTATATAAGTGTCCACAAAAGAAGAATGGCTTGAGGGTAGTAGAAACATCTTAACAGCCTGAATCAATTTTTCTTAGATCTACTGCAATGGATGAAGAACTAAATCCAAAGATGCTAGCTTTGCATAATGCTCAGAGAAAACGAAAAATGGAACATGATGGTTCACTTTTTCAGGCAGTTGGAATTGTGAGTTTTGTTTTACCGTTTTAAAATATTCACTTTTAACCTTGCAATTTCTGAAATGAGGCATCAGTGTAGTCTCCTGAGTTTAGCTGTTGGTATGCAGTGGAATCTTGGGATCCAAGATAATTGTTCGATCGTGAAATTCCCACATATATGCAGATAATCCAATTTTAGTTCTTTTTTACTGTCAGCTGTTTCAAAAGAGCCCTCTGTACCCAAGCACGTTTTCTGATGAGGTAGAAGGTACTCTTTTGTGAACATGTGTGTTCTTCAGTAGAATATGCACAAATGTAAGACATCACATTTAAATTTATAACTGCCATATGTATTTCACTTTGTAATTCGCACTCAATTTTCATGTTCATCAATACTGCAGATAGTGTTCTTATGTTTCTTTCTATGCTTTCATTTTTCCATCGAGTCTGAGATTGCTTTATTTGATCAGATAACGAGACCATCTGAACCATAAGGGAATAGAATTCATATAACCTAGCAAACGTATATTACTACCGCTTTCATTTCATGCACGCTCTATCTGGTATTAGTGGGTGCATCTGTGAGTAGCTCATCATCTGTCCTAGCTATTAAAAAAAAAACTTTTTAGGTATTCTTAGATTTGTGTCACTTAATTGGGGCTATCCAGCTTGTTACTTTCTGCAAGGGTATTTTGTCTCCATAATCTTTGTGTCTTATTGTCAGTTCCTAGTATTTTGAAATCTTGCGCTTTGCCATTACATACTGTTACCTCTCCTGTTGCCTTCATTGCAAGTTCCCACCTCTCAAGTTTTGCAGTTAATTCTTAGTTCCTTTACTGCAATGTAGCTTTTGAGATTCTTTGTTTCTCTAGTGGTCCATCTCCTAGGTGTAGTCATCCATCGTGTCTTACAGTGCAGGATTATTTTTTTCTTCTGAAGTATGGATTATTCCTTTATTAGCATTCTGGTTTGGGAAAGAGACAAGTCACTGTATACTGTCTTTATCATTGCTCCCCCCTAGAAGAGCTGAGAAAACTTTTATATGTCCACATTTTTCTATGAGGCAAGCAGACTTTATTTAAAACAAAAAAACCCAACAAATAATCATACTTTTGCCATTGTTTTCACTTGCTAAATGCTTTGCACTTTCATGCATGTTTTTCTGTTGCTTCCAGTAGCCCTATAAGAATTCACAGCTCTGCAAGAAATTTTATTGCCTTCCATTGCCGTTTCCTCATGTGATGGTGCTACAGCTGTCATATAGTGGTGCTGATAAAATATTCAAACTAGCATGGGATGTCATTAAATACACAGAACACAAGCAATTCTGTATTAACTGCCGTAATAGTGTTCAGGCTTCTATGCTTGGTGCCTTTTTAATGCTTATAGGTTCAGACTTCATCCTTTGCTAAACCTTTTTATTTTCTCTATATCTGACAAAAGCATTATAAATATTTTGATGGTTTCTGCACAGTCAGAAGCTGAGTTTTCCATGTCTTACTGATGTTATTTCAAGCAAGTGCTTTTGCTGTCTTCTTTCTCCACAATGGATTTCTGAGAGGATGAACTAGGCCTTGCACACACACACAGAAGAAAAATGATTTTAAATCCAGGCTTATAATACGTGTTGTTCTGGGATTGTGCAAAAACTTGCCGTAACTTTTTAGCTGTAAGGAAGTGGGACTGACTTTGCAAACAGTGATATACTACTTTAGTTTTCTAGAAAACAGGAGAATTTGACAAGGGCAAGATGTTTTATAGTAAGATTATTAAATAGTGACTCGAATCATTACATTGAAAAAGATATGAGCTAAATCTTTCTTAATATGAAGGGCTGTATTGCATTCACAGAAAAAAAAAACACCCCAAAACCTAGCAATGATATAGGTGACTGACCTTACTATGAAATGCAGCTTCTAAGTCTGAGTTGTTTAGCTGTAACTTCTATTGTACAGCTGTCCTTTTGACTTGCATGGATGTTTTATAACCTGAAAACATATGTTCTTTACTATTTTAAGTGTTCAGGATAATGACAGCATTCTGAAATACCCTTTCCTCTTTTTGCAGCAGCCAGTACTACTAACAAGACAAAACTTGGTGGATTCAACTACTTTTGCTAGCAAGCTTGATACTAAGATGGCATTTTTTTTCCTTCCATCCCATCTGTTTCAGTGGCAGCTTCTTCTTACTTATCCTAATTATATGGAGCCCTTAAAAGCTTTCTAATCTCCATGTCTTCTGTGCTGCTGTCAAAACAGTATGCTAAGGAGTCATATCTGCAATAGAATGGCTTAGGACTGCATTCCCCACAAGACTTGGGTCAGATGGCTTGGTGGCAATAACTGGAGCGCAAGCAGAATTGACATCTTTAAATTTAGATAGAATCGACCCACTGAAGTTCCTGAATCTCCTGTCTACACTATTAATTCCAGTGCAGAAAACCATTAGAGATTTCAGTGAAAACCCGATGCTTGCTTACACAAGAGCAGTGGTAATTAAATGGGTGTGTGTGTGTGTGTGTACATGTACATGCTGATCTTGAGCATAGTAACTGATGATAACCAGGATTTAGTAATTGTTTTCTGTAAGGGAAGTAATGTCTTGAAATCTGATTCAGTTTTATTTTAAATAATTTTCAAGGCTAGTATACTTGGAAATACATTTCACCCCAAGTTCTGAACTTTAAATTGTAACAATGCCTACATTAGTAATTACTGACAGGAACTGTTAGTCTGGAAGAGGGATGTGGCGGGCTAGAAGGATACAGTATTCAATAAAGAAGATTTTATTTTATTTCTTTCTAGGGGTCTTTATTCCAGCAGACAGGTGACCATGGAGGAAATGCATCACTTGCTTGGAAACGTGTAAAGGGATGCAAAACAAGTGGTCATAGTGGAGTGGGGCAAAAGACAATCATTCTACTATCAACTGGTTAGTATCTTGTTTTAGTATGTAAAGGGGAGTGGAGGGGGGCTCTGTGAAAGAGAACCGAGTGGCAAAAACATATCTGAACTTACCTCCTTCATGAACAATTTTGGAGGAAAGGTTAAGCACGGTGAATAAAGTGCACTTTTTCTCCTTCCCCTCCCTCTTTAGACATAGCAAGTAAACTTCTAGGGCAGTCGATGGATGAAAGTGGACTACCCCAACTCACGAGTTACGATTGTGAAGTAAATGCTCCCATACAAGGCAACAGAAACCTGCTACAGGGTGAAGAACTGCTCAGAGCTCTGGATCAAGTTAACTGAGCTTTCACAATACTTGTTCCTTTTTTGGACACTGGTGAATCATGACCTAAAGCAGTCTATTTATATTTTCTATATCTGATTTTAGAAGCCTGGCTACAGTACTGCACTAATTCAGTTAGTTCAGTTTTGATCCCCTTTCTACTTATTTTGACAGTCTTTTTAATATGTTCTTTATGTAACAATAACTCAAACTATAGTGCATTTTTATAATTCTTTGGTACATACACTTTTAAGTCCATTACATTTAAAACACACTTGCAATAGCAGCTTTGAAATATGCACCTGATTAAAAAAAAAAAAATATTTATTTTTTGGCTGGGGAGTTGGTCACCAAAACTTACCATTAGTAAAATGTCAACACATGAAAAACTGGCAATACTTCCATCCTTCTCTTCCTAGGTAATTGGAAGACTTGTGCTCTCTTACTCTTTATGTTCAAATAGTTTTTTATTTTAATAGTTTTTGTAAGAAACAACAATGCTTTGCAGCAGTGCATTGTAGCCACAATCGCACAATATATTTTCGTAAAAAATACCAGCAGTTCCTCATGCAATATATTCTGCATTTATAAAAACTAGTTTTTAAGAAGAATCTTCTTTTGTTTGCCTATGAAATAATGTTTAAACCTGGATTATGTCATTATTTTAGTCACGTAATATAAATGCTGTCTTATGCTTTTGACTTCATTGAGTGTGGTTAGTCAAAGGAAAGGCTTTATCTGGAAAGGGCTAGCAGCATTTTATTTGGATATGTTCTCAATTTAGAGAGAATTTGATGTTCTTAAAGTAGTCACTTTGCCAGCTTAAAAAAAAAATCCCTGCCTGTAGTTGTTGAAGTTAATGCTAATATTGTGTATGATCTTAAATCTAAATGTTCAGCTTACCCTGTGTGGTATAGGTGATATTTCAAGCAGATTGTAAAACATCTTGCATTGTTAGCAGTTTTATCTAGTACATCATGGAGTTGCTCAATATTTTGATGTTTTGGTTTTATGCACCTTGTTGCTATTAACATCCATATGTTTTCATGTAGATTTCAATAACTTGAATATATTTAGAAGCCTTTTTATTTAGAAATATATAGTTGTCACAAACATCTTATTTTCCTATATGTACTGTACAAAAGCTTCATTCACTCATTCTTTTGCTCCTTGTGGTTGGATCTAACACTAACTGTATTGTTTTCTTACATCAATAAACTATATGTGGACCAGGCCCCCTTGGGGAGTGTGTTATCTGAGAGAAAGGAGATAATTTATATTTTTGTTAGTGGTTATTGTTCATCCGTGTTCCCTTTTTAACTTAGAGTTGATTGGAAATCACAGCTTCCTTATTTTGATTGTAACATCTCTGCGTTAATTATTTGAGCCTATTCCCTACTGAAATCTCCTAGACAGTGTTGTACTACCGCTCGCCAAAGATGTTAAACTTCTAAATCTGTTATCACACCAGTTAGCAAACTTGAAAGTGAGGAGACAGCGTATTTGTGTTAGAGTGGAAAGATTCTTACGAACAGCTTAAAGGCTTGTCTCTGGAAGCTTTATCAAGGTAACACTGGAAAGCAGGAAAAAGTAAAATTCACAGGAGTTATCAATTAAAGATTGATTCTTATCACAAAACTGCATGATTAAAAATTAAGCTGGTACTTGATGATAAATCTTGTTCTGTGTTCTTGTGCTGTTGACTCAGTAACTTTGACTAGGTGACTCTTCTCATTTTGTTGTCATAAAACACAATGCTACTGCTACAACCTTGTAATGTGTAAATATGGTCAAGATATTCTGTGCATTTTTCAAAGTATTCTAAAAAAACTTAGTGTAAGAAATCAAACGTGGAGTGTCACAAGAGTTATTCTGGTTTTATTTTGGAAACTGGTTTCATTCAACTTTTTTGAAATCAATATAATGGTATATAAGTTTAACCTCTTCTAAAATTACTGTTGTTTCACTGAAATGAGCACTTTTCGAACTGACACAACTGTATTAAACTAAATGGAGATTATTAGCTACCAACTGAAAAAAAAAAAAAGGTAAGGCACTGGTAGCAGAAAATGGTTCCATACCTCTTAAAGTTCGAGTAGAAGTTGCACAAGGAGAGAAGAAAGCGTGTAGGTGCACTAAGCTAGAGTTGGTGCTTCGTGCAGAGAACATTTTTAATATATACACCTGAATATTAAAGATTTTTAATGCAGCCTTTAAGTGTAACAAAGCTTATAATGCTTTCTGGATAAAAGCAGCAGAGTGTGAGGTGCTTTGGATGGCATTCTGTCCATGGCATCTCTTTCTCTGGCAGCAGTTAAAAGGTTTAATAGTGAAGTTGCTAAAGGCTGAGGTAAAGCACCAGCTGTTAGGAGCATACCTAATCCTCTGCACGGATTGATGTGATGCTTCTGTGAGATAGTGAGGAGAGTCTTGCAGACATGTGAAAGGTCCCAGTGAGTTCTGCTTTTCTTACTACTGTCTTGGCAAGCCTTGAGCTGGCCTGGAGCGTTATCCCTTTGCATCTGCCAAGAGAAATTTCATACCGTGTTGCTTGTTGTTGTTCTGCTACTCTCCTGATCTTTTCTTGGAGGACCCTGACCTTTTTGGATCTATCAGTTCCTCTTCAGTGTACTTTAAGAGGGCAGTAAATTTTCATAGAAAAAAATACATGTTAAAAAGAGGAGGAAGACTTGAGTGACCCGCATGATCTATGGTTATGAGCCTGCTGGAATCATCACTGGTCTTAATGACAGCAGTGGTGAATTTAAATAAGCCATGTTTCATCTAAGAAATGTGAGAGCTGGGAAGATTATTATAACAACAAGGCACAGCATTTTTCTTTACTGTCCTGGTAAAAGTGACTGAAACTAGCAGTTAATGGAATGAACTGCAGTAGCTGTATTGGTTTACTCCAGGAAAAAACCAAAACAAAACCCACCAAGCCTCCTAGAAACTCTGAAGAAAAGCATAGAAAAGTAGGAATAATTGTTCTGGCCTTGTAACAGCTTCGCTAAATACAGATGCAAGTTACCAAAATCTAGTAATACACCTTTTTAGCTGCTTTTTTTTGTTTCTGTTTTACTTTTTTTTTTTTTTTTTTGCTTAAAGTCTAGGAACACAGCCTGATTTTTAAACCTACTTTGGAGGACAAGCTTCTAGAATACATTACTTTCTGAATGTTTCCTTAGTGATTTTGAATAAATTCTTTGCTGACTTGCTATGTTGTAAAATGTTAAAGCACTACATTAGAGCATTTATTCTTTGCTAGTAGTAAAGAAACTGTAGGTAGATAAGTGTTTCCTTCTGCCTATGCAACATGCTATATTATGTGGAAATTATAATATGAGGAGAAAAACAATGTTAGCTTCCACAAGGTTATTGTGACTACAGCAGTAGTTGAGCTATGACTTCTTCATGGCATAGTTATAATTATTATTTTTACATAGGGATTCTAACTGATGTTTTTATCAACAACAGTGATGATTTTCTTAACAGGAAAAGGAATTTTTAAGCTAGTATTTATGATGACACAATTCATTCCTTTACCTAAAAGTAGCTGTAATTAGTTACAGCTGTAGCTCCCAAGAAGTCACTGATGTCTGCTGTCCAGTAACTTGATCTTGGGTGTAATATCCTGAGTAAATTAAAGTACCCTGGAGTCCTTTCTAGCCTGGTAGCCTTTCTAACATACCTTCCTCCTGTGTAGGGCAATGGGCTTGGACTATGTTGATCTCTGAAAACCTTTGGGTGAAACAGAAACAGTTTGCTATTACATTTCCTTTCCTGTGTGTCTGTGTACACACATTAACCTCTCCCTAAGTAATTACTGAATCAAAGAATAACAGATTAAGGCCAGAAAGAACTATTAAAAATTATACATGACACTGGTGACAATTTAAAGACTTCAAAGCTGATTTTAGATGAATCAATGAGCTCTGCTTCTGATAAAATACAACTGTAGGATCAAAAAAGTCTGATGATTACAGGTTAAAGTATTGCATATTTAATAGTAATTTCTCATTATCTAAAAAGCTTTTTAATTAAACAGCTAAACAGTGGTAGTTAAAGGCAAAAGTGTGGGCTGTTTCACCAGTATCTGTTGGCAAGCTTTCTGCCCTGTTACACTGCTGAATGTACCGTTTCCTTTGCTGAACAGTGCTGTGGAAGCTGAGAGTGGTGAGTACCCCACCGCTGTCAACCATCTGTTCCCATCTCTGCTGATTAGCTGCTGCTGAACAGAGCACACATCTCGCTCACATGTCACTGCACTTAAGCATATTATTCCAACTGTAATTGTTCAGTGTTAAAATAAACATTTCCCAGGCCAGGATTACTTTGTAGGAAGACCATTTTCAGAGGAATTAACGTGAGTTGGGTATTCAGCTTTCATTAAAAATACCATGAGCAATTAAGCACTTGACTCCTTGGAAAGCTCCACTCTGGAGAACTGTGATTTTTTGATCCAAATTCTAGAAATGAGTTGTCATTATCCTTCTGCTTCCCTCTTTACCTTGAGCAAGGCTTGCCAAGTTACCAAAAAGTTAAAGAGTTTGCTACTGGATTTATACAGTATGGTAGATTTTGTGAATAATAGCAGTATTCTCTCATGAAGAAGTGGTATATTTTAATGGAATTCTTTTTTGGAACCAAGTACAACGTATTGCAATTGATATTTCTCTTGAAACATTTTGACATACTCGTGACTGTATTTCTTTTTGATTGTGTAACAGTATCAAATTCAATAAAAGAGAGAGTTTGTTTCTAATTTGTGACACCTGTGATCTTTCTGTTCATCCTTTATCCTTGTTCTGAAAGATGGAGATGGCAAAACCACTTTTTAAAGTGAATAACCACTATACAGCATAACTAAAACTCCTTATACGTTTGAGGTCTGACTTACCTACTACTGAACTCAGAAACTTTGACACTAAGCATAAATGTGGTCTATTTTTCGAAAGCTTTTGTAAATTCTATCTTGCCTTTGCAGCTGAATGCTGTTCACCTTGGTCACAAAGGTTATCCCACCTGAATTAAAAAGACTGTGCATAAACAAAAGAGGTTAAGCCTACACATTACCCATCAGGCATTAGGGATGGTGTAGGTTTTCCTGGGGGAAGCTAAAGAGAGAGGAGAGCAACAGGTACTGAGCCAGAGGGACAGAGAACCTTTATGAAACCTCTGAGTCTCACAAGAAGATTGCCCTTAGTAAACAGAAATCAGGTTGAATCCAAGATGACTCTCCAGGTGATTTCAGCTGCTCTCAGTACATGCAAGTAACTTGACAAGAGCTTGTGACTCTTGCTGTCTTGTTAAATCGATGCTTTCTATTGCACAGATTAACAGTTTTTTTGAAACATTTTTGCTTGGTTGGGAAGTCTGAAAGCATGTGCAAGTGCGGTCACAGTGGAGTATGATCCTGTTACTGGGTATTAGCGAAAGGTTTGTACATACAGAAGTTTGAATACACTATTTAATAAAAATATATCTGATTTATTTTCATGAAAATCCATTAAACCATGATTTATTTTCATGTCTTCAATTTGAAAATGTGTTCTAATACAGCTATACAAGGTTTTGTTTTTTTTTTTTAAAAAGGTGTTGTCTTGGACCATGTGCAACTGGAGAACCCCATTATTTATATCTCTGCAGGATAAATAGCTTTTTAACAAAAACTTACAAGCTAGGAATTAATAGGGCAAACAGGACTTAATCTGTTTGTTCAGGAGTTAAATAAGAATATGAAAAAGATACAGTAACCAGCACACTCTTCCTTGCATCATCTAATTTTTTTGTTTGTTTGGAAGGCAGTCTATTATAAAGAATTAAAATGTACTAATGAAAAAGCTGAAGGAATAAGAGATGAAAACACACAATTTATCAAGAAGAGCAGACTATAAATTAGCCTAAAAATTGACTCTATTGCACTGTGTATACGCCACAGAAGGGAAATTCTATGAAGAGATCCTGTTGCTTTTTTTTTTTATTCCTCTGCATTTTCCTTCTTTACACTGCAGGGAAACTTTTTGCAAGGAAAGACTTAGCACACATTAACAAATGGGCATAACAGCCTCATCCTCGATACATCTTACATCATCTTACACAATGAAAGTGTCCTGACATACAGCCCCATCTGCCTTAGAAAAAAAATCTTTCCATCTAGTGTTTCTTGAAACACCATCTCTGAGAAATCATAACACCCACTGCATGCTTAAAATGCAAAAATCAGAAAACACACTAAAGATTTACAAATTCAGCATCACTCCAGCGCCAAGCTCCTCTGCTCCCTTCACATTAAGGGATGACTCCTGTAACTAAGTAGGACTTCACTTGACCTGTAAGAACGATAAATTCCCTCCATGATGTGTCAATTATTAACTTGCTTGTGCTTTGAATCCTTAAGTCCATTGTGAGCAGGGAGTACGTTATGTTTTCCCAACAGTGTTAGCATTCTGGTTCAAAATCAGTACAATCTGTTGAACACAGGGTCCCATACTAGATGAACGGGGTCACTGCCCTATGTCTCTAAACATGAATCCAAAGGATAGATGAAAAAAAAAAGGCAAACCAAACCCCAGCAGGTGCAGCTCTCCCCCTGCAGCTGCTAAAACCTGTCCAGTTCATATGTAACAGCTCTGCTAATGCTTCTGTTCCTGTAATCAATGACAGTGACAATCGGTGGTGCTTAAAGACAACAGCTGTTTAGCTGATGGCCATTCATTTCCTATAAGGGCCGGTAAAGGTTGGATTCCAGCAACCTTTTGGGAAATGTAATAAATCTGGAAAGATGCTTTTGTGCCTGAAGCATTGTGGAAGCTACTGCCTTTGCAGGAGCTGATGGACTGAAGCGCCTAGCTATAAGGAGTGACCTTTGGACCAATTACTTGATGCTAATGGTGAACCGGAGAACATCAGCAGAATTTAAAATTCATTTTGCAGTGCACGATTACTTGAGAAAGCAAAATATGAATTTTTAACCTGATCACACTGCCAAACTCCTGCAGGTTTAAATATCCTAAAGGCACCATCCCAACGCACCATTCGCTACTTCTTCCACTTGCCATTTTTCACCCCTTAAGCTTCCCCCAGGGCCGGGGCAATCTCCCACAAGCCGAGTCCACAGCCCCTCACCCCAGGGGTGCAGAGCCACCAGGGGCTCTCTGCCCAGCCTGGACCCCGCTGCCCAGCCC
>NW_010146858.1:0-17581 GCF_000699245.1 Pterocles gutturalis
AGCGGGTCTCGCCCAGCCCTGGGCCTCCGTGACATGGCCGCCCCTCCCCTCCCCCAGGCGAGGGGCGGTACCGGAGGTATCGCTCGCTCGGCGCTTGTCGGTGTGAGGGCGGCGGTGGCGACCCTGCCTCAGGCTCCCTCAGGTGGTCTCGGCCGGTTCCTCTGGTGCCGTTCCTCTCGGGGACGGAGGGTCGCTGTGGGGGCTTGAGAAAATAAACCTGGCAGGAATGTTAGGCGTATTTCAGACCTTTTTGCCACAAGTTGAAACTGATGTCACAAAACCCTAAATCCAAGTCCCTCAACTTTAAAAAAAAAAAAAAAGTCACTTGGTATCAAGACTCCTGGCTTTTGTTTCTGTGCCTTGGCTTGTTTGCGTTTCACTGCAGTGGGGTAAGCTCTGGCGTTGTCCTAGGTGGTGGTTTCTGAAGGTCAGATCTGCGCCAGCACTTCCATTTGGAGATACGTTCCTCACGGCCTGTCCTTGGGCTGTGCGATGCCACCGTCGGCTGAAGCACGGCATGCTGAGTCCAGAGAGGCTTTTCTCCCATTAGTGGAAAACTTTGGAGATAAAGGAGCGAGTCAAAATACATGGGTTTAACTTCTTTCCAAACCTTTTTATATGCCTAACATGAAAGCTGATTTAATTTGAAGAATAAAATGTGATTTGCAAGCAGATAGTCCTGACTGTTATCTTGTCCCTTTATTGCATCATGCAAAAAGATGAAAACAGTTAACATATTAACCTCTGAAAGGTGATAGCCTTTCTGATACTTTGTTTCTCTCAGGATAAATTTCCTCACATGTTTTTATGGTCTTATGTATGTATTCCCAAGAAAGCATACAAGGTCTGGCAAGTTTCCTGTATGCTTCAGGTGACAGATGTTTGTTGTGAGAGATGTTCAACATCCAGAGCCTGTGCTACTTAGGCCAGGTTAAGTAGTTACTCCTCTCTTTTATTTCCCTCCTCCTGCTTGAGCTGTTTTTTCCTACCCTTGAACCAGCGATGTGTATTTGAACCAGAGCCAGCTGCTACGAGTCGACATAACCTGCCTGGGGGAGCGGGAGGGAGTACTGGGTCTCATCGGTTCCCAGGGTACAAAAAGTAGCAGCAGGTGAGAATGAGGCAAGGGTAAGAGTGACAGCTCTGTGGTGCTGCTGCGGCCGCTGCCACCACTGCCACCTGCTCTCAGGGCTCTGGGAGAGGCCTTGCAGTATGTGGAGCAACTCTTAAGTATAGGCATAGTTACAGGCACCCACAGGGAAATCTGCTAGTCACATCTGCTGCGCTGCCGTAGTTATTTCAGTGGCCTCTCCCATGCTTTGCCAGAAGAGTAAGTAGGATTGCATCTAGGGCGTTGATGAGATGTCTGAATTTTGGCCGCTTTCTCAGGTGATAGCACTGTTTTCTGCCTGTCATGTCACTCCATTGAAATACACGCATTACCGAAGAAACTTGCTACTGAAGACCTCTTTCTGCTCCTAATTAAGTCAAAGGAAAAACTTTCTCTGACTTTTAAGGGAGCAGGGTCTGGCCCTGCAACGGAATTCAAACATAAAACATCATGCTTCCCTGACAGCTGTGTGCCTTCTGTGAGGGGAGGCTGAAACTCAGCAACAAAATACGACTTGCTTTGGCCGCTTCAAAGTGAGATAGCGGCAAGGGGAAAACGTTTATAAATGCCAGTGCTGGCAAGGAGAGCAGAGAGACATGGGTCTATTGTTTTCAAGGGTACATAGCTACTATGTGTTGAGGAATTCTGCTTTTTGTTATTGAGCTTCTGAGCTTCTGATCTGTATACTATAGGAAAATGTACGTATCCTTAAGACTGACCACAAAACAGATAGCTTTATTTTTGACCCAGAGAAGTTCCAGATCTTTTTGTTGAATGTTCTTAATATTTTTTTTGGCATATGGCTACTGTGTCGTAGGCCCTTTCAGACTAAGATTAAAGGAAAACCAGCTGATTCTGTTTATAGGAGCTTTCAGATAACTCTAGTAGATTTTATAGTGGATATTGTCGCCAAACTTGTTTAAAAATTCTTTCTTTATGTTTTATATTATTTTTCAGGTTATTGGAATGCCAGAGGTGATCTGTCCAGATCTATTTTCTTATGAGCTATCTGTGACTACAGATAGTGTTGGCATATTTTTTTTAAGTAAAGAGTTTCTAATTTCCAAGTCTTTTCTTAAAACACTGAAAAGTGTATTTGTTATTAAGCTAAGTATGGGAGCATAAGTAGTATATTTTAATATCTAATTTTTTTTATTTTTTTTTAGGTTTTTAAGATATATTATTAATATTTGTATCTTGTCTTTTGTGTGGCCAGGCAGACCCTGATTAAAACTAATAATGATATTGTAGCATAGTGTCTTGGTTTTACAGTGTTGGTTGTGTAGCTGACATGTCCACTTTATGAAAAATCACTCTGACAAGAGTACCTGACTTGAGATATCTGTCATGAGAACACGTGTGTTTCCTCTCATGTCCCAAATGAAAAATGAAATATTAGACCTGTTTCCAACATGTCTTTCTCATGTTAATGATATAACACTATATTTCAGACTTTAAAGTTATTTTGCTCTGTTTTTTCATGTTAAACTATGCAGTTATGTATAAACATGCATATTTCAAACATCTGTTGTCTAACATAAAATAATTACTTAAGGTCTTTTCCATTCACTGAGCACAAAAGTTTAAAATAGCTTCTGAGTTTGGTAATAAAATTAAACACTTTTTAGTTAGGGAAAGTATCTCTCTAACTACCTAAGGATATTTTAGGAAAGAAAAAAACACCTACCTCAGAAGTTCAGCACATATTAGATACTCAGTAGTATACATAATTTGTCCTCTATATCATTGTCACATACAGCAAACTGTTCAAGGTTAGAGACTGCAGTTAAAATACCACTTAAATTTTGTTTAAATTAGGTTTTACTGTCACTACATACAAATAGTATGAGCATGTACTCTCAGAATTACACAACACCAGCCTTGTAAGCTCCCGTAAGTTGTATTTACCAGCCCTAATCTGTAGAAATGTGTGTATATGCTCACACAAACATATATGTAGCTTATTCTAAAAGTTTTAAACAAAGATTTTGCATTAATAACAACGCACAGCAAAGATCCTTATAGAACATCTAACGCTGTTAAGAGTAAAAACACACATTAATGTTTCCAATATGTTTTGTAGGATGTTATCTTAGCGTGTGATTACTGGGGTGGTAGTTCAGTTTTTTACTAGCTTTACACTGGTTTTACAAAGTATTTTCTTATATTACCATGAATCATCTCATAGACAAATCTCTTTTTAAGTACATGGAAACTTTAACAATGTAGTGCTATCTTTGTTGTGGTAAACTAATGAAAAATTAAAAAGTACAAATTGCAAAAAAACCCCAAAACTTTAATATGTAAAGGTTATGTTAAATGTACTGTGCCTACTGTTTAGATTAACATATATAGTGGACAAGGCAAGAGAAGAAAGACACATCTTGATGCCAAAAGTTTTTAGAAATCCTTTGTTGTATGAAGACCATAAGAAGAAATCTGTTATACTGATCTGGGGAAGTCTGGTGGTGGATGAAGGGGACTTGGCCACTACAACCACCACTTATCTGTAAATGTTTTTCTTCTTATTGTGTGTTACGAAGTTACTTACATTAGTTTTTTATATAGCTGTATGCAGCAATAGATTACATTTAAAGTAAAAATGTTCCTGCTTTACGTTTTGTTAATTTATGTCTAATACCTAGAGCATATAAAATGAATTGTTTTATTTGTTTACTGTGATTTGCAGGGATATTACTCCATGACAAGGTTACATTGACCTATCATTTCATGCATCAGCAGTTCTTCTATTGCACTGATTTGATCAAGTGGATAGTGGATAAAAGAGGAGCAATCCGCCCAGTGGACCAAATTAGAATTATAATAAAAAGTACACATTCTGAAGGGCAAAGTAGGATAAGTATGGTGCTTACTGCATTTGGCATCATTTTTGTGGTGTGTCAAATTTTAAGTTTTTTCATAAACGTTTGTTAAAGCTTCCACATTCAAATTTTGTGTTTTGATTTTATGTGGTTATGTAAGTGATGCTGTAGCTACAGTTGAGGAAAAATAGGGTTTTTGTAGCTACTGGTGCTTTTTTAGGTTAGGTACCTGTGAAAGTGCAAGAAATCTTTTTCATTTTGAATTCCCTGTAATTTCTGGGTTTGCTGTACAACTCTAGATACTGCTGTTTCTCCTCATGCTGAAGAACTTCACCATTTTACAGTCATAAAATGTCAAACAACTCTTCCTAGTTACCTAGTTTGGGATCTTGACAGAGGCAAAGGGACTGCATGGCCTACAGCTTTACTCTGTTTCTTGTTCCCACTTGCTCTCCTGGAATGCCAGCAACAGCTGAGTGAATCAGGAGGGGCTGTATACTGTCTGTTCTGTCCCAGATAAGCTTTAAACTGCTGTTATCCAAGGTATGGGCCAAGGTCTTATGCAACATGTTAAATAACTGTTGTAGGCTCAAACTTGATTTTAATAAGATGTAACAAATCAGATCTTCAAATGGCTCTAGAGTAAGATATGTGGAAGTTACAACATTGAAGCTTAGTTTTTTGTTTCTCCGATTGACAGAGTATGCATTAGACACATTTTAAAAATCTTTATACATTTGTTCTACATTGCTCTTTTGTGATCCGCTAGTACTACATAATCAGTCTGTACCGATGAAGGTTTGATAACAGTGGAAAATCAAGGCCATTGGAAATTATAATTACAAATTCTAGCTCCTCATAAATGCTAAAGGGCATAATAGTAGCATTCATGTGGTTTGCTTACTAAGGAATCCACAGAGAAATTCATTTAAGCACACATTGAAGTTGCAGTGTTCTCAGTAGGACATAAGAATGTACTTCGGTTGTTTACATAATCAGGTAGAGCCTGTGCAGGTCCCTCAGTGCTTTGCTGGATAGATTGCTCCTAATAGAGATGGAGACCCTCAAGAGTTTGTAGAAAACACTGGGAAAGTCCTGATTGTTTTGTTTTGTTTGTTGTTTTTTTCTTTGTTTGAGTTAAATGTTGAGTCATGTGGATTAATTGCTTCGGTAACTGCAGCTAAGTAAAAACATGCTGTCCCAAGATTTTTAAAAAAAGAAAAAAAAAAAAAGAAGTGTTCTATTTGTTTCGATGTTGCATATCTATTTGGACAAATTCTGGTAGTCTACTGTAAAAAAAATATACAGTTGGTTTTTTAATTATTTTATTTTCTGCTAGGTGCAATTGTTTAAAAAGGACAGAGACCAAGAAGGTAAGCATTAGCTTGCTCCTGAATTTAAATATTCCCCTCCTGTGTGGCAATAAATTAGTTTCATTTCTTATTTGGATATTCTGTTGAATGATGTTTTAAATTCCATTGTCGTGGATGGAAATTATGAAATTATGCCAAAGTTTTGGTTTGTGGATTTGTGTTAAAACGGCTGAAAATTTTCACTGCCTCAGGAATTTAGTAATACCATAAATAGAAAATTAATGCTTTTTAAAGTACTGTCTCTATTTTGGGAGCAAAAAGATAGACAAAAGGAAAATATACATATTTTGGGACTAAAAGGTAAATTATGTAACAATTGCTAACTTTTAAAATTTTACTTGCTTTAAAATACTTTTTTACTTAATCAGGGAAATCTAAGTAAGCATTGGGTTGAGCAATTTGGTAGTCCAGATTTGAAGTGGAACTTTTGAAAAGATCACCATGCAGCTTCAAGTTAAAGAAATCTTAGAGTTGATAAACAAAATATACATCAGGTGAGCCTAAATGTGAAACAGCTGGTTTGTGTTTGCTTTTCAGAAGTGGCTGGTGAGTCAATTCAAGCAGTACCACGGTAAGAAGATGTCTTTGGTTTTGCAGCTGATCTATTACATGCTTTTTTAAGCAATTAGAGCTCAATAATGCAATCATTTGTCACCCAATTAATTTTGAAAGACTGTAAATAGATGGATGAACTCTTTAACCTGTGGTTCACTTGGCACTATTGTTATTTAGATCATATAAAAAATATTGGTATTGCTACCTTACAGGGACTCAACATCTTCATGTTCTCTGACTTGTCATTTAATTTTAAAAATATTTTTATTATTACTATACATAAATGTATAGGTAAATAAATGTAACATGGTTTTGTTTTGTATAGAATATATAAATCCAATAATTGAAAAAAATATTGTGAAAATGTTTCTCCAGGCCTGATACTGTGCCCCGACATCGACAGAAATTTTATCAAGGGCATTAATGTGTGCAGGCTTCTGCCCTGTATTATCTTCACATCTTTGAAAACTTTAAGCACTGAAGCTAAAGTTGTTATAAGGCTAAGAGAAAGCTATGGGCATGCCAAAATAAACTAGATCCTATGCTTTTTTTATACTTCTAATCTTGAAGTCATGATATTCTGTTGTTTCAGTGCATCAGAATGATGCTTCATTACAAGATTCTGCTCCTCCCTGGGAGAGGCAGTGTAAAGGCAATTTCAATATGGAAAGTGTACTGAGGCCTGATTTCTGGAATTTCTGCACTGAACTTGTATGCATAACATGTGCTGACTCAGATTTTGTATTCTTGAAAAGAGGTGTATGAATTGTGGGATAATATATGTCCCAGGAGACTTTTGCAGGTGATCTGGTTCAATGTCCTACTCAAAGCAGGGCCAAGTTATGTTGCTTAGGGGTTCATCCAGGGAAGAAACAAGTATCTCTAAGGATGGAGAGTTCACAGCCTCACTGAGCAGCCTGTTACAGTGTTTGACTACCCTCACAATGAAGCTGTGTGGGGCTTTTTGCCTGATATCTACCTTAAATATCTAATCAAATAAGTGTCTTCTTGCTTCAGATCATCTGAATGCTTGAGATTTTTCACCTTTTTGGTCTGTGGCTCACTTTAAAATTGTTGGTTTGGATTTGAAAGATGGAGGGAAACCTTGTAGAACACTAGATAAATATTTTCTGAATTTTGTAGCTGTAGCATGAACTTTCACATTTGAATCTTCTGTCTCTGGGTTTATTTCTTGGAGTACTATTTTCATCATTCTTATAACCAACAACATAAGTACAGTGTGATTTGGTCATGCTGATGGTGATTTGGTGTTTGTGGAAGATACTGATAATACTGTATTTATAAGACTTCCAGCAACAAATAATTGAGGGGATTTGAAGGTTCAATAACCAGAAATAAGCTTTCCTATGCTTTAACATAGTTCATAGGCTCACTGTCTGGAGCACTTTCAGTTGCTTAAGGATGTTTTCAGTGTCATTCTTAAAGAACCATTAAAAAGGGGAGGCAAGTATCTGTGAATTGTAAACAAAAAAGTTAAAGGGAGTGAATGGAACTGCTGAGAGATGCAGAGTCAGTAAATATGATTTCCACTGTTGCCAGCATTTAATATATGTCAAAGAACAGGATGATGCTGTCGACCCCATATGAGTACTTTCTGTGTGGGAGCTTTCTGTGTAACAAACTATATTTAAGTGAAAAATAAACATGCAAAAGAACCTTTTCTTGGGACTCATGTTCAGATTTCAACCTTTCTTACCATGGTACAGACTGGAAGCTCACTAGCTTTGTTCAGCAAAAGCTCAAAAATTCTGTATTTTTATTGGCATATTATTATAATTTTGGAGGAGGGTGTATTTTGTTTTCTCTATGTGGAAAATTGATTTTTAGCAGAAGGCAATTTAGGATTTGGACAACATGTGGTAAGCAATGGTGTCGCCCCTGCAAAACAAATCTCTAAAGTATCTGTTCATGACCACAGCCTTGAACTGCAGGTTAGCAAGATGTTCTCGGAACTGTGTATTTTCTGTCCCAGCTTGTCTTTCTGATACACAGTAGATGGCCCGAAGAGGCTGGTGGCACAGATGAGGCAGCTGCCATTGCCTCGGGTGAACACAAACAGAGGGGACAAAAACAGCATCTCAGGCAGACAGAAAAAACAAGATTTGAGCTGCATGGTTTTGTCTGCTGAACATGACTTAAAATTTTAAACATATTCTAAAATTTGGAGCTATTGTAAAACCTTACTTTTTGTCAGGGAACCCAACTTTGGTCTGGGTTTCCTTGAAATTAATTGCGAAGAAAAAAATCATTATTCATTCACTATTCATCATACTCCTTGAAAAGCTTGGATAATAGAAGGCTTGTTAAAATATGAGATAACATTTCTTTTTCTTTGTGGAAAGCAGGAAAGGAAAAAGGTAACAAGCTAAGTGACTGTTCCTTCCTGATACTTTACAAATGAGGAATTTTCAGCTTCAAGAGTGAGTTACTAATGCATTATATTATGTCTAGAACTATTTTGTGCTTCACAATTAAAGTTTTACCTAAAATTATTAATGCCATTATTAGCTGTGATTTTTTTTTTTTTTTTGCGTTGCAAACACTCAAAATTATGATACTACCCAAGAGCATGGGTTGTAACAGTAAGCTTGATATGCTTCAGGTTATGAATTTCCATTACTGATGTGCGTATATGTAAAGTTTTTCACTGGTATAATTTCACTTTTGTGAACTATAAGTGGCAGACTTATTTCTGGGTTTTTTCTGTTTATTTTGCCATCGTACATATTCGTACTATATTATGTTGTCAGATTGCAGTTCTAATCTATGAACCAGTAAATACTGAGGCCAGCAGCTTTTCCACTTCTTGAAGAAAAGGTGTTGATGGGTAAGTTTGAGAATCGCTGCTACAATATTTATTGTAGAGGCATTCTTGCCTTTCACAGATAAACATTGCGAATTATTGTACCAATAGGAACCTGACTTTGTGTTTAAAAAGACAGTACTTGAGAAAATACTTAGATTACATCTGGATTTCAGGTGAGCTCCCATTATCTGTCTCAATATATAATATCAACTAGCTTAGTGCAAAGCGTCAATAAAGACCTTGAACTAATCTGGTTTACCCTGCACTGAAGTGGAAGAGGAACGCTCAAGAAAACTCTTTTAGCACTTGGGCAGGAAACTTCCAGCAGAAAATATGTAAAAACTAGTAAAGGAAAACAGTTTTTAAACTGCCCCAGATAGATTCACAAAAAAAATTTGATGATGCTCCGAGACATTACTTGTGATCAAGGCAATTGAATTGTTTCAAAATGTAAGCCATGTTTGTCTTGAAATGGTATTAGGCTGAAGGATGTTAACCTCAGGAAGTCCCTCTGAATTCTGTAATATCAGAAGGAAATTATGAGAAGGAAAAAATTACAAAGGTTAGTTTGATCCATCTTTGGATGCTCCCAAGCCTGGTTTAGATGGCAGTTTTCTTCTCTGACATATTAACTTCAGCTTACACCCCTTATTTGTAATCAAGACTTCCTAGATCTCTATCAATTAGGATATAAAGATAACTGGGGCAGGGGAAAGAGAGAGGGGGAAACTTCCATTCTCTTGCCACTGCATAGCTACAGGAAACAGGAACAAGAAGCTTAAACAGTGCTTTAATTCGTCTGATCATTCTCCCATAAATGAGTGATTTTCTAGTGCGCAGCCGTGCTGGTTTTAGAGCTACGTTGAGCCAATTCCAAGTGCGAAGTAGTCATAACACATTTCAGCATGCAAGCTGACTTCATAGCTTGACTCTGCAAGTCTGCCATACAGTCATTACAGAGCTTTCTTCACTTACTAGAAGAGATTAATTGGTATTTAATGACTGAATTGAATATAGGTGAAACTGATTGCCTTACTAGCTTCTTTTAACTTCTTTGTGATATAAAATGCAGTGCAGCAGTGAATGATCTTGTGTATTTTTATGGCAGAAGCACAGGAACTTGCCAATAGGGAGAGTGAAGATGATGAAGAAACAAGTGATGAAAGCAGTGATAGCAACACAAAAAGTATTAGCTGTTCAAATAGCAATGATGAAGAAAATTAAGAGTTCTGATGAGCCAAGAAAAAACAGTTTGGAGATCCTACAGTATTTCAGTTGATTATTTTAATTCTCCAGCAGGCATGTTGAAGTATACTATTTAAGCATAATTTTTCTTACAAATTTCAGTAGTGTTTACTAACATTAATATCTGGTCTTAGATTTTTGTAGTCCTTGTAATATTTTCAACTTATACCTGCAGAAATTACCTTATTCTATGACTTGATGGCACATGCAAACTTGATGTATGCAGAAGGTATTGATAAAGTATTTTCCCACTGGAGCAGCAAGTCACATGGAAACTGTGATATAGATTGTCAGTTGAGGAAAACATAGTATTTTAGGAGTATTAGACTTGCTACATTCCTTTGCAGCACTTGAACAGGGGAAAATGAATCTTCCAGCATGATTATATAAAGTTTCTTATCCAGATTTGGAGATAAACCATATAGCCCTGTTGAATAAGTGCCTGTTGTAAAATTAATCAGAAAAATCTACATAACTGATAAGATTGTGATTTGTACCAATTTAGTATTAATTTGTTGTTAACATTTATAAGAGTTAGACTGAGATGGCATGAACTACAGTGCTAATGGTAGGTGTCGCTATGATGTAAAATGTCCATAGTCAACAGGGGCATTTTAAATTCACACTCCTGGCGAGTTTGGTCTGCATAAAGAAATTGTACGATTGAGACTCTTGAGTACATATACTGCCATATTCAGCTGTTCCTCTGGCCACAGCTAGGCTGTAGAAAGAAAAAAAGTTTTGTTTCTATAAATGGATAAAAAACAAGTGAGCCAGCTGCTTTCCAGAGAGAAGTGGAGCACCTTCTTTCTCACTTAAATTGAAAGGAATGAAAATTACCAACCTTTTTGAGGTTGTGATTCCTGAATTATTAATATTTATTTTAGTGTCCACATCATTAAGCTCCTATTACTTGTTTTTTAGTTTGGAGATTTTTCTAAGAGAGAACAATTTGGTCAAGACTTAAGTCATATTTATGCTTTTAAAAATGACAGGGAAAAATCATAGACTGGGGGTCATTCTTCCTACTTTATAAATATGCTGATTTTTCTGGACTGATGCTAAAACTTTAGTATGATTTAGATATGCTCTTGAGAGTCAAGTTCCCTTTTAGTAGAGTATCTCAAGAATAGATTGGATATATAAACTCAAGATGGTTTACATTATGTGCTAATATCTTTTGCCATTTTTAATGCAGACATCTATGCGGGATGTCTGCCATATGTATTACCTCAAATCAGTTGGTGTCCACATGGTGAGGACTAAGTGAACCGTGCTACAATGCTGAAAGAAATAGATAATAAGTTAAGTGGTTTTAAAAGTTTGATATAAACTGGCTGAAAAAGTTGTTCATGTAACTCGACAGATAGTGCACCTCTCTTGCTTTAAAATGATAAAAAATACTTTGATTAAGCCATGCTACTGCAGATAAGGCTTTCACCCAATTCTTACTGTATTTACGCTTTATTTTTTTTTTAAATAGTAAAAATTTTATTGTACAAAACCTTAAGTTATATGGGGATAGAGAATTGGACTGAGTGTAATCGCATTCAGTAAAGTCAACTAATGAAAACCAAACATAGCTAACATGCTGTTCTGTGGTAGGCAGAAGAAAAGATATAATAAACATGTTTTGTTAAACACATGAGTACACTAAAGTTTAGTGTTGTTTTTCACTACAGAAATTCTAAGGCTTGACATTAGTGTTTAAGACTATATAGTAGCCATTTTGTGGTATAATTTAAAGGGTCTGTTTTCCTTTTACCTCAGTGTAAGAAAAAGGCCCTCTGTTTACCAATGATGTGTCTAAAAGTTATTAAACAAATGCTTTGCGTGTTCTTTTTCATATGAAAAATAAATGCTCAGGTAATAATGAGACTATCTAAGCTTGTAAGTCGTGGAGAAATAATTGGTTAATATTCTCATGCTTAGATAGATGTGCCTATATAAGAAAAATTAATTTGGTTTCTTATTTCCTTTAGCTGCTGTGGTATCCTCTCTGTTGTGTTATTTTAAGAGGGTAGATTTAGACTAGGTATTAGGAAGAAATTCTTTACTGTGAGGGTGGTGAGACACTGGAACAGGTTGCCCAGGGAAGCTGTGGATGCCCCATCCCTGGAGGTGTTCAAGGCCAGGCTGGATGAGGCTTTGAGCAACCTGGGCTAGTGGCAGGTGTCTCTGCCCATGGCAGGGGGGTGGAACTAGATGATCTTTAAGGTCCCTTCCAGACCAAACCATTCTATGATTCTATTATTTTCTTTCAGTAATTCCTGATGCAGATCTGTTTGGGTAAATATGACAGAGAAGATGCTTGTCAAAGCTTGTGAGTCTTAACAGGGTTTGGCTTTGCAGTGTCTGTTTCTTTGTTTAACGCCAGCAGCATAAAGGACATGAAACCACAGATCTTTGAGATAATTTATTTTACTTGAAGAGATCTTCCTCTGTTGCAGAGATGCCTTTGCAGTTCTGTAGTATTTCATCTTGGTACAAGGCACAATGTCTCTGTGTCTTGGTGTCATCTAAAGGTCATTCCTGTAGTCCCTGTCATTACCAGTGTATTCTTGTTCTTCATGTTTCTTGTAGAGAATTACTGCAAAGTGAAAGAGAAGTATAATTGCGGGGGCTTTTTTTCTAATTACTTTTGAAATGGGCACATCATCTGCTTTCACAGTTGCATGCTCATAAAAAATGCGAGGTACATGTCAGAGTACTCAAAAAGTGGCTCTCTGGGAATGGGGAGTGCTTCAGGTGCTCTGAAGTTTTTGAATGATTGCCATAGCTATTTTGTTGCTATCTTCATACAGTGTGCGTAAATGAGACTAGGAGAAGCTCACATACCATTACTGAGGATTTGGACAGAAAAGCATGAGCAAAGACAAATGGGCTGATATGAAGGGGATCTGAAGGGCTCTGAAGTTTTACTGAAACTAATTCTGTCTTGTTAATCAAAACTAGGAACCTGTAGGGAGGATCAACCTAGTGACTCTGAAAATGACAGAGATTATGTTGAGTCACTAAAACTGAATATGCAAAGCATAGTAAAAGGATTTTTACCTCTTCAGCTGAAAGCGTTGAAGGCACTTAATGATGCTTTTTGGGGCTTCTCAGGACTGTCTGGGAAGTACACTTTTTTTAAAACCAGCTTCTCTTTACCTCCGTGTTTAAGGAAATGAAGTATTTCATTAAATATATTTTATCTCATTTCTTATGTCTAATGACACAAGTTATATTTATAACTGTAAAACATAAAGCTGTGCTGAATGTGCGGTTTTTTAACCTAATTAGTAAACACTTGTTTATTGTTTTTTTACAGTGGTTGACATTGATCAAATAGTTTCTGAAAGAACTTTGCATCTTCTCTGTTCTTTTTCTGGTTTAAAATTTGCATTTTCAAACTGTGGCTGTTGACCAACAAACACTTTAAAGTAATGCCTTTACTTGAACAAGAATTTCTTAAAACTCTTGGCAGTTATCCTTCACTCACCTAGATTCTGTGCTGTGTGTGCCTTGAGGAAGAGCCTGTTCACTTGCAAATAAATACAGTAATTTTTTTAACATGTTAAAAACCAGTGACCAGAATGCAGTCATACCAGTCTTTGTTACTGCAGACTGCAATCGGTTGCAGTGCTTTATGTAGCCTGCCTATAGCAAGTAGTGGACATGTTAATACCTGAAGGCATTGAGGGCTAATTTACACCAATGCGCAAGCCAGATTGCAGGTCTAACATTTCAGATACCAGAGGGGGAAATTATGGACTCTTTTACATCCTCAAAAAGCTATGTGTTGGTCTTTTTGCAGTCTTCAGATCCCTAAAGCATTTGTACAGAATTTTCTGTGAAGGAAGAGGCCAGTGGAACTACATCTCTAAGCCTTTCTGTATGGTATGAATAGGATGAGCCTGGATATCTGTCAAATCTTGCAGAATTTTTGCTAGCTCACCTTACCGTCAGTGTAGTTTTGTTTAGACTTCTGTTTAAAGAGGTTATTAATCTCTGAAGAAAAAGATGACTGGTAGAAGTGTGCTGAGGAGTGAAGTCCCAGGGTGGTGTTCTCTCATTGTAGTTGGAGAGGAGTGCAGGTGGCCTTGTTACCTGTCCAGTAGAGAACAGGGCTGTCAGAAACCAGAGCACTATTATACTCTTGAATCCCCTCCCCAACATTTCCTTTAAACCCTTGCAAACATTAAGATTACAAAGAGAGATGTTATGCTTGATTCATTATTCAGAAAAGTGCTGCTCTTTATCTTTAAAGCATAAGCTTTAAAAAAAATTAGTGTCTGAATATGAACTGTTAAAGATTGCATGGATAAACTGTGTCTCTTGTTCTAGTGCTGAGTTGCTGACAACCCCCCCCCCCCTCCCCGATTACAGCGGCTCTGCTCTTTCCTGTGGTCACCATCTTCTGGTGCAGCTGTCAAAATGCCAGCAAGAGGAGTCAAGAGCATGAGGTAAATGTGGGCTTGCAGAGACGTTTTGAAGAGCCAAAGTAAAGGACAGGAATTTATTACATAAGTAGATCTGAATATGTCTCTGTAACATGTCAACGCTAACCTGATTTTCTGCCTGGGAGCCAATGTCTTCAGTTTGAATCACCTGTCTCTTGATCTGGGAGAAGTGTTTTTCCTTAAAATCTCCTCTCAATGCTCTCATAGTCTTCCATACCAATACTGAAAAGAGAGGTGTGTGTAACAGCTGATGGCTCATGCACTCCTCTGTTAGGAAGGAATCTGTTTATTTTAAGAGTGCTAATGAAATCCACTCAGATTAGGGAATATGAATTACTTAGTCAAACAGAGAAAAAGAAATTTTTTTCTTACCTGTGCATCTGTTTTTTCTGGTTGACCAACTTGGTATCAAACTTCTCAGAGTACAGTTTGCCAATTGTCCATTTTTGTTGCAGCTCATATCATCCCAATTGTGTTTCTGTGATATGTTTGCACCTTGTTATAAAATTTAGGTATTGATTTTCTGCTTAAACAACTTTAATTTCACTCAAGTGTACTTAACCTTACTTTTTGGAAAAGTATTTTTATTTAAATTTCTGTAATATTGTAGCTAAAACGATACCAGAAGAGTGAAGGGTTTCAAGTATGGTGCTGCAGAAGGCCTTCTATTTCACTAGTACTGGTGGTTATTTATGAACTGACAAACTCATCAAGGCAAAACCTGACTTATCCACCACAGAGAAAAAAGCGGGGTGGGGGGGGGAAGCCTAGTTAAACTCACAACTATCATGGTCATGAAAAATTTTGAGACTTAGGAAAGCTCATACCTGTGACGGAGTTATGATTTGAGAAGTGTTTTTTAAAGTACCAGAGAAGCCCATGTTTCTTGTTTACTGAGGATTCTTTATGAAATATGCTTTGTTTAAATAAATCATGTATTAAAAAATCCCGGAGTCCAGCTCTCCAAATTCATTCTGAGGTTGGAGAGCCAAACTGCATTATCTCCTGCAGTAGCATTACTGAAATTACTGAATGTTCTCATTGTAAACTGATGCCCTCCTATGGGATAAAAAGATATCATTCAGTGAGACATGTAACAATTGTAACAACATATCACAAGGGGAAAATTCAGGTATTAGCTGTCTTGGCTCTACAGGGTTATTGGGGGAGGTGGGAAATAAATTTTCTTTCAATCACAGGCTAAACAATTGCAATTCCCTAGAACTGGTAGAGAGCAGGCTTACTGGGTGTGGTATCACTTTCATTATCATTTTTTCATGCTACAGTCACAGTTCCCCAACTAAGTAACTGTGTTTGCTCCATCTAGATAAATCAAGTTTTCTGTTGGGTTTTATTTTGTTGTGGTTTGGAAGTAAGGGGGTTCTTTGCTTACTTCCATATTTGCTTGGGGGTATTGAGAGTTGGGATTTGCTGCTGCTATTGTTTCAGGATGTGGGTGGTTTTTTGGGATGTTTTTCAGATGAAGCAGATCAAAACGGACAGCAACATGTGCCAGCATGGGGAAGGGGACGTCCTGAAACAAGAAGCCACAAAGTATGTAAAACAATGTGCTTCAGATTAGACTTTTCTAAACGTCCTTCATCACAGCAATGCCGAATGTTCTAGTTGGCAGCTCATCTTGAGCTGTCTTTGAAATTCGAGTGATGGACCTGATCCTTAAATATGGGACAGTTGGATACATCAGTGACTGACTGATCATAAAACCCAGAGCAAACATATCACTTGCCTTCAATACATTTTTGTCTAGTGCTATAAAACAGCAAAAGTTATCCGTAGAATAGGAGTATAAATCCATAGTCTTCACCAAATTTCCATTTGTAGAATTTTCATGGACAGGGCCAAATAATTAGAGCAATAGTTTATTTTTTCTTGGTCTTTTTTTGTTTGTTTGTTTTTGTTACAGATATACAGTAATTTATATCTGTATTTTTTAGCACTGCAGGTGATACCCAGGAGAGTTCTGAAATACTTAGTTTTGAACAGCTTTCCAATTTTTCTTTGTCAAGAGTTAAGGATTGAATTATTCCATTCTATGAAAGACACAGGTAATTGAGACATAATTGAGTACCAGAAATGATGGGAAAGGAAACAGATACATGATGCAACTAATACATATTTTGTAATATACTAGACTACAAATGATTATAACTGTGTGACTAAAAAAAATAATCACAGACTTCAAAGATAAAAATACAAACCCATAATTTCAGGATCATCACAGATGTTCAGTGTACATACTGTTGTATACATTTTTAAGGAAAGAACATACCTGGTTCCAACCAGCTAAAATGTTCACAATCCAAACAAAATGGCAATTAAAAGGCAGCACAACTGTAGTTCAGAGTGTGAAGAAACAAGAAGCATGATTGCACAGTGCCTTTCACCTATTTGCTTTTCCATTGATGTGTAGTTACACTGGGGGCTCCTCACAGTGTAGGAAGGAGGCACTCCTCTCTTTTAAAATATTGTGTGCAGCTCCAGGCACAATGACTCTTCAAACTCATAGGCTGCAGTACAAATAATAAGCAATTTTTCTCTGCTTAACAGTCATTTTTTATATGCTCACAGTTATAAACATTGTGTAATCATTGACTGGACTGCTCTTTGTTGCCAAAGGTAGTTATTGCATCACTTTACTCCTGTGCCCACCCAGAGTACTCAAGATTCATATTTTAGCATGTCCAGTTAGTGGCTGGAGGTGAACTAAAAGAGACCCCATGGTCTGGCTTTTTTAAGTGAGTTCTAACCGATGCACTGGTTACGAGCTTTAACTAAGGGAATTACACATCTGCATCCTGCTGTCTTGCTGATGCTGTGGGTCAGTGGTTTTTCCTGTGTGCTTCACATCCTCAGTCAATGTCGGGGTTCAAAGCAAAAAAGAAGTCTTCTGGAGCTCCAGCCTCTAGAGATTCTCTGTGGCCTGTGCTTACAGGGCACTCGAGGAATAGCCACAGAAAAGCGACTGACATATGGGAAGAGAGAGGAGCGAAGAGGGCTTGAGCAGAAAGCTCCGGCACCCCAGCTGGAGGGGAAGGCTTTGAGCTCGCTCACTTGAAACGGTGCTTGAGCCACAGCACCACCTAGAGGGGCCGGGAGGGCCGTGCCGGGCTCGGCGGGGGTGGGTTTCGACGTTTTCCGGCCCGCCTGGGAGCGAGGGGGCTGCACACCCGCCGGGGCCGTGC
>NW_010146859.1:0-6546 GCF_000699245.1 Pterocles gutturalis
CCTGCCCATGGCAGGGGGGGGCACTGGGTTATCTCTAAGGTCCCTTACAGCCCAAACCAGTCTGTGACTCTCTGATTCATTCCTCCCCAGCTCATCCAGCCCGCAGGGTCTGTGCATTGCCAGCTCAAATCACTCGTTTGAGGTTTTTTTGGCAATCAAGGCTTGTTGGGTAATTTCAAAAGCAAAGCAGCAGTTCTCCACTGACACCGTGCCGATGGCAAGCCGGTAGCAGGGAGCAGCGTGGCCGACGATACTCCCCAGGGCACACGGCAAAGGGTGACTGTCATAGACCGCAGCCCGGGGTGGAAATAGGGAAGATCATTAAGAGATAAGAGTCGTATAAATCGCTCCTGTTGCCATGGCTCCCTCAGCGCTTCCCAGGCGCATGTTGGGGCGAGATGTTTTGCACACAAAAGTCTCGTTGGAAATGTCAAAGAACATCTTGCCGTGTAACAGCTCCATACAGAGCCTCGAGCAGTTTCCCAGTAGGGAACAGGAGAGGGAAGCAGATGGGTTGTGGTTTCTGAGGGATGAGCAAAGGCAAGGTGGCAGCAGAGACGGTGGTGCTTCACATGGGAGCCCCACCAGTCACCCTGGATTTGGGAGACAGGGTCACAGAATGGTTTGGGTTGGAAAGGACCCTCAAGATCATCGAGGGCCAGCCCCCTGCCATGGGCAGGGACCCCTCCCACTAGACCAGGTTGCCCAAAGCCTCATCCAGCCTGGCCTTGAACCCCTCCGGGGATGGGGCATCCACAGCTTCTCTGGGCAACCTGGGCCACTGCCTCACCACCCTCATTATAAAACATTTCTTCCTCAAATCTAGTCTGATGGGGTCGACCAAAGGAAATGTCTTTGTGCCCACAGAGCTCAACCTCTCCAGCCAAAGCTGGTGGCTTCGTTGATGTCCCACTCCCCAAGGATTTCCATCCATTTGCCTTGTTTTTCATATATAGGGAAACTGAGTCACGGCATGGGTGGGATCACTGAGGGAGGTGGCAGAGAGCCCTCCATGGGGTCGGTTCTCCGGCATGGGCTCCAGCCTTGCCTCTGCGAGGCTCATCTGTAATTCCTGATGGGAAAAGATGGAGCTGCGCCTGTCCCCATCCAGGGCTGGAGGAAGGCACAGCCTGGCTGCAGATGAACATCTTCCCTTTGGGTGGTTTGAAAGAGTTTCTGTAGGTTACTGGTGAATGTGATACCTGTAGGTGCTCCGTATACAGTTAATTGGACTCCACAGAAGCTCTTTTTCAAAATATGAGCTATATAGGGAATGAGAGAATTTTTTTCATTTTTTTGAAGCCCTCTTGTTGAATTTTCTAGTAGAGATATATATATATAAAATCTGTAAAAACTCCTGAGGAGGTTTTGAAACACTTCTGCCATGCAGGGGGTCTGCTGTGTAGACAGTGAGGAGCACAGCTCCAAACCATTTCATTGCTGCTTAAAAGAAACTCCTCCTTTGCAGTGCAAAACATGGAAATATTTTTGCTTGCCTTGTCTATAAATACTGGTAGGGGATAATTTCAAACATCTTCCCAAAAAAAAAAAAAAAAAAGAGCCCTTTACAACTGAAAATCAAGAAATCTGAATTTGAATATATTGCCCAAAATTGAGGCTTCTACAAGAAGGGGCATATGCAGAATCAAGTCATGTGTTTCAGCCTGTGCCTCTAACCCTGGGGTGACTGGTGGCTGGGAGTGTTCCAGTTGTGCTCAACAGGCACGGAGAGACCCGAGCAGGCTGTTGACGTTGGCCGGTCCGACAGCTATTCAGCCTTGCAGCACGGGGAGGACTTTTGGTTGACCTACTTTTGTTTAGTTGCTATTTCCCACCCCACAGTCTCTTGCAAAAAAATAATTTCTGCCGCTTTCAACACAATGCCCTGTATAATTGGAAAGTCTGAATCAGATGCGCGTTGCTTTTGCAGTCTCGGGAAGACTTCTGCTTCACACGGCGCTTTAGAGGACAGTCGTTAGCGTTGCAAACATGTCCCGAAGCCATCCTCTGGCTGAGAAACTCAGCAAACCACCACCCTTCTGAGAGGGGGAAAATATCCTTGTTTTGTAACTCTAGCATGAACAGAGCGGGAGCTTTTTCTTTCATAGCCCTTGAGCTGGTGGCCTGAAAGCCCAAATCACCCCCTTCGACCTTCAGAGGGGCTGGAAGAGGCAGTGGAGTCTCCTTGGTGCTCCTGAGAGTCCCTTTGCTTCTGAAGGTGCCTAAATCGCGGGCAGCAGAGCGAGGAATGGCTGAGCCCTCAGATCTGGTGGGTGCTCCCCAAGCAAGCTGGTCCCTGAAGCTGAAGGAGGATGCATTGAGATGAGATGTGAGGAAGAAATGTTTCCCTGTGCGAGGGGTGAGGCAGTGGCCCAGGGTGCCCAGAGAAGCTGTGGATGCCCCATCCCTGGAGGGGTTCAAGGCCAGGCTGGATGAGGCTTTGGGCAACCTGGGCTAGTGGGAGGGGTCCCTGCCCATGGCAGGGGGTTGGAACTCGATGATCTTTAAGGTCCACTCCAACCCAAACCATCCTGTGACTCTGTGACCCACGCCAACACTGGCATGGTTCATGCTGGAGGCCAGGAGTCCTGACCCTCTTGTACCTGACCCGCTGAGCTGCCCTGCCTTTGCTGGCAGAGATTCAAAGCCACTGTTGCCCAACATTTTGTGGTTCTGCTCTGCAGGCTCTTCCCATGGAAGGAGATGAGGAATGTTTTGTGATTCCCAGGCAGTGCTGCTGTTTGGTTTCTCTGGCTGGGCTGGTGCAACATGCCAGGGCTCAGGCTGCGCAGGTCTATCTGCTGTTGGCCATGTTCCACAGGACCTCCTGGTGAGAGCATCTCCCTCAGCTTGGGAGGAGGTGGTGGAAAACCTGAAGGATCTAGCACCTATCTTGGCGGAGGGATGGTTTCATGGTCAATGAAAACCAGCCCAGACTGTGCTGGAACTTGCTGCCCACCACACCCAAGCATTCGTGGCAGCTCTCCTGTGCTGCCTTTCACCCTCATGATACCCCAGATGATGAAGCTTATCATCTGTTGCGTTTGTCATCGTAGCTGACATGCCAGATCAGGTCTGCAACCCAGCTCCCTCTGTGCCTGCCTCCCTCCTGCTGCACCGTGACACTTGCACAGAGGTCGGGAATGGGGACACTGCCAGAACTGGGGCTCCCTGTGATGTTAATTGAGTTTTCTCCCTTTATAACTTGCAATAGGATGAAGTAATTTCTCCTAGTGAGCAGGGAGATGGCTGAGAGCATCCCATCTGTCCACTCCTGGGAAGCCAGTGTGGACAAACCTGCTTTGATAGCTGGAGAAGAATGTGTGATGTGATACCTTCAGGTGGCTCCATGGTGGGGGGCTCGAGGAACCAGTCCATCCTCCAGTGCTGCTCAAGCCTGGCCATGCGGGGATTTGCTGCTCCTTGCTGGTTGGGTAGCAGGGGGCTGGGAAGTGTTGCTGACCCAGCGGGATGGACCACAATGTCTGTGACCACTGGGTCCTGCCCCAGGGTAGCACCAGACCCCAACCAGCCTTGCAGCATCAGCTCAACTGACCGTGAGCATCCTGCTCTGCACTGGCTCTCCGTGTTAACTCAGGTCTTTTCTTCTCCACAGGTATCCCATGAGTTTGCCATTAACTTCAATCCCACGAACCCGTTCTGTTCAGGTGAGCACCTAACAGGTCTTTAAGACTCCTCCGAGGTCTTTAATACTCCTTAGATACCTCCAGTGTCATGGAATCATTTAGGTTGGAAAAGACCTTCAAGATCATTGAGTCCAGCCACGTCTCCTGTCCTTCCTTCTGCATTTCTCCGATAACATCGCGGGGATTTTTCAAGGTCTGTTCAGAGACAGACATTAACGGTGAAACATGGGTGTGCTCAGAGGAAAGCAGAGAAAATTTGGGGGTGTGTAGGAAGGCCCAGGGTAAAATGCAACTGGATTCAGATAGCATAAAAATCCGCCTTCGCTCTGGTGTCTGGTGTGTCCTACCAGCCGGCTGCTCGTCCTGCAAGCCTGCAAGAAACACCAGCCCTGTTCAGCAGATGGGGAACTCAGACTTAATGCTTCCTTCAGCAGCTGAGAGCTGAGCACAGCCATGGCTGAAGAACTGCTCAAATCCTACGTGCTAACAGCTGCCATGGGCTTCAAAAGTCATCTGGTTCGACCTCCGCCTTACCCCAGCAAGACGGGGGCTCGGGCAGCCTCCAGACCTCGCTGGCTGGTTTGTGGAAGCTCGCTGTGAACATGTGCTTTCCTGCTGCCTTCGCTCCGTTCAGTCCCTCTCCCGTCACTGTAAAGCATTCGCTTGGACCCGATTTAGTGCAGGTGTTATGGGGCACAGACGCCACTGTCCTGCAACTTTATCTGTGACAATTCCTCCCCAAAGAACTGATTGTCAGCTGATAAACTGTGGAATTGGTAATTTTTGAGTTACTCACCCATGCATCCTCCTGGGAGAGCAGCCGTGTGCCCTTTTCCATGTGGCAGGAGCAGGAGGGGCTCCCGTCACCTGCAGGTCCCCAGCATGGCTTGGGAGCTCAGAGGGTGCTTCTGGCATCGCTTTGCTTCTCCCCACTACCTCTGCTCCACGTCCATCTGGTGTTTGGTTATGCTCAGAGACCAAGAGTTGCTTTTCTTTTCACTCCTTTGTCTGATTCTGAGATTTCTGCAGAAGTGCGAGGGAAGCTGCCTTTGACTGTGGGCTCTGCGAGGGCTCTCGTACCTGAGAAGGTCTGAGGACCCACTACAAAGTGACTAAAGAGCAAAGTCTTGCTTTTAGAAAATTTGAGTTGAGGTGGATGAAACTAGTGGAGCTGGATGCGTTTTGGGGGGCGGTGGGGAATAGGTCAACTTCAGCTCCTTGGCAAGGTTAGCTAATGATGCTAATGATGCTTAATGGGACCTCTGGCACACTGTAACGCCTGGCTTCTCTGCTTCCCCTGAAGGTGTGGAGGGCATTGTCCAAGCGTACTCAGCCTGCCTGCCCCACATCCGCTTCTACGGACCCACCAACTTCTCTCCCATTGTCAACCATGTGGCCCGCTTCGCAGCCCAGGCCACCCAACAGGAGGCTGCATCTGTAAGTCCGTAAGATCCCGTGGCGCGACGGCGATCCCAACGGCTTTGGGCAGGGGAAGGCAAAGCCTGAGCGTGGTTTCCCATCTTTCCCTTCACTGCGGGCAGAGAGGCAGGGTCTTCGCATCCCTGGGGTCCCTGCAGCCGTGGGCTCTCAGCTGGCTGTCGTCACTTCAGACGGAGAATGTAGAGTCATTGCAGATGCTTCTTAGGAAGAAAAAAAATAACGGCAAAAACTTGACAGCAGTCAACAAAACTGCAGCTGCAGAAAATCAGGAATTATTGGGGAGCGAATTGAGACGAGGGTGGGAGATGCCATGAGGTGGGAGTCCCTTGGATTTATACAGAAGTGTTGAGCATGGTCTTAGATGTTGTTCCCCTTATCTCAAAGAGGATCAAACAGCCCCGGGAATGGTAGCGGGAGAGTTGGCCAAGACGCTCGGTGGCCTGGAGCAGCTCCTGTGCAAGAAGCAATAAGGTTGGCACCTTCCAGCCTGGGAAGTCAGCTGGGAATATCAGAGATGCCTAAAATCACGAATGGTGGAGAAGTGATTGATTTCTCCCTATTTCTTACGGGGAAGGCCTGCGAGGCCCCCCAGGAATGGCTGGGTGATGGGTAACCAAGAGGCAGCGGTTTCAGGGAGCTGGGGCCGCCCTGGGATGGTGCTGGGGCTGAGGACTGCGAGTGTCTGGAGAGGGAAGGGGTGTGCTCATGGCAAACCCAACCCTCAGGACCTTCACCAGGAGCTGCCACGGCGAGCTCGGGCTTGGGAGTCGCTGACGTGTGCCAGGAGACCTCTGCTGAGCTCTGTCCTTCTGGATAAGTGGGAAATGATAGTCCTGAGGAGCGTGGTTCTTGCTTTCCAAACAGCCTCCTGCTCCTGCAGGACTGGGGCAGGACGGACGGGCCGGTCCTGGGGTCCCCAGGCGGGCAGTAGGACGGTGATGCTGCTGCTGTAGCACGGCTGGGAAACACGAGCAACAGGGAAAAGGTTGAGCATGACTTCAAACCTTTGGCTTCTTTCCCTTTGATGCACAACAATGCTGAAGGAAGCATCTCCCTCCCCTCTGGGAAGATCTCCCGGGGAGGTCTGGGGGTGTGCATCCAGCCTTGCAAACTGCAGAAGGAGAGAGCAAGCCCGTGCCATGGCGTAAAGGAGGATGTTTCTGATGTGGCTGATGGCTGAATCTGAACCTTTTGCCAGGAGAAGACCTTTGGCTATTCCCCTTCAAGAAGCTTTTTATATTTGAGGGGGAATTGCAGAAAACCACGGGACGGCTCAGTTTGATCGTTGCTTTTCACTCCACTGGACAAGCAGTGGGCTCAGAGCCAGGCTTTGGGTTCCCGTGCGGCCGCTCCAGCTGCTCGGCTGTCCGGGAAGTCCCTGTTAATCAGTCCATCAGACCGTTCACATCCATCATATGTCAAAAAGCTGCTTGTTAGCGCGGGGGCCTTGTCCAACCGC
>NW_010146859.1:6611-7975 GCF_000699245.1 Pterocles gutturalis
GGGTCCCAGGATGCCCGCCTGTGGTGGGAGCTGCAGCCGTGGCTCCAGCCTTGCTGGTGGCGACCTTTCAGGGCTGTGAAGAGCATCTGACGGCTGCACGATGGAGCTCGTTGGGTCTGGGGGTCTGCCCACGGAGGATGGCAGGTCCAGCCCCTGGGGCTTGCTGGCCAAACCCAGCTCACTGGGGCACCAGCACGTGCATGGCAGGAGCTGCTCGGGGCAGGAGCTTTGCTGTCTCCTGCCCGGAGCGGAGCTGGGTCACACCCCAAGGCCACTCCCTGAGGGGACATTTTCCAGCCTTGCCTCAAGTGCTGCTGCTCTTCCCAGCTGCGGGCACAAGGAAACGCTGAATTTGGTTTAATTCAGCACAAATCCAGGTCGCTCCTCATTTTTTTTTTTCCTTTTCTCTCTCTCTCTCGGTGTCAGTGGGGGAGGAGAAGCCCACAGGCTCCGCACTGAGCAGAGCCGCTAATAGTATGCAAATTGCACCCCTTCGTTGGCACTAATAGTTTAATCAAGGGAGATTTGAAATAATGGGCACTAATAGTACCGTCAGAGGCAAGCCTGGGTTGGCTCAGTCTGGTTTTTTTTTTGGAAGCACAAAGTGTTATTGATGATGGATCTCGCTGCCCTGGGGGCTTCTCTCTCATTCCACCTTCAGCAAAGCCACCCCGATGCTGCCGGCTTCAGTGGCACCTGCCTTCCTCTTCCTCCTGCTCCCGCTTGCTCCCAACATTTCAAATAAAACCCAAAAAAACCCCTCATAGTTTTTCCATGGCAAAGTGGATCACAAACACCAGAGCTGTTGGCTCTTAAGGGATGGGAGGACTAAAATGTGTCAGGGAGGGAGAGGCAGGGAGATTACACATGATTTGACTCTCGGGGAAGGATTAATAAGCTTTGGGAAATTAAAACACACCTTTCCAGCAGGGTCCCTGCATCCAAACCTCCCCTTTCCTTACCGCCTGCTGCTTCATGCTGCCTAATCCCTTCCCATCCGGTGCGCACACGTGAGCCTGATTGCTGATAGCGTTAGCAAACGACCACGAATCATCCCCAAACCCCTGGCTGGATTCAGAGATCGGCCATTTCAACAACCAAAAAGAGGAGGAAGGGGGAAGGTGCTTCTGGGTTGGTGTACTGGGGGGGGGGGTCCAGCTGTGGGACCAGCCCGGTCCCTGCCCCGGCGGCCCTGGCGGGGGGCCCGTGCGAGGCTGGTTGTGCCCTGTCTGGGTACCACGGCTGGAGCACGGCCGTGCCGCCAGCACCCCTGCCCCACTGCCGTGTACCGACACCACCAGAACAGTTGCTGGTCCTTGGGAACGTCCCGCTGCTGCTCCCAGGCAATGCCCGCGGCTCGTCAC
>NW_010146859.1:8022-12325 GCF_000699245.1 Pterocles gutturalis
CCTGACCCCCAGCACCACCTCGTATTCCCCTCGTCCTCGAAAATCTGTAGCGATAAACATCGGGTGAGCTCTGCTCCCTCCTCTTCCCCGGCACACTTGCCAGCATTCTTCTCTGCTCCTGTTATGGATTTCACAGAAAAAAGGGAACAGAGGGAACAGCCCGTGCTGGGTTTCTTCTTTTTTGACCGCGCACGGAGGCCAGGGGAGGAAAGGGGAATCAGCTGAAAGTCATTCCCGTTATCAGCTGCTCTCCTCTGGGTTTTACTCTTCCTCCCATACTGGTTCCCACGCAGGGTCAGGTCCCAGTCGCATGTCCTGCTTCCAGTCCTGCCCAGTCCTGCCCAGTGCTGGAGAAGCGTCCAGGAGCTCAGTCTCACCGTCCAGACTCAGGTGTTGGGCTCCTGCTCTTCAGACCTGCAGCTCCCTGTGATTTGCTTTGAAAAGTTCAGATTTAGGGGAAAAATTAAACCTCTGCGGGCAGGGCTAAGGCATCAAAAGGGGGCAAGAAGGGGCTGCAGGAGGAAAAACCTCCTCAGCGGCAGCCTCGGGTTGTGTTTGAGCTCGACCCAGCCTCGTGCGGACCTGGAGTTTAGCACTGGAGAGTGTTGAGGGAAGATGAAGCTCAGGGGAGGTTTTGGGAGATGTGTGCTGGAGGAAAACCAGGAAAATGGGCTTGGGGCTGTGTTCCCTCTCTCGCTTTTCCAGGACGGCTGCGCTGGTGGTTTTCAGAGGAAATGGAAAGAATGAGGAGAGGAACAAAGGGCTTTAATGTGCTTAAGTGCTTGTTTTCGTCATTTCTCCAGCACACGCAAGTTGTGTAATGTGCCAAAATTGAGCCATTACTTTCCCTGGAGGCGGAGGAGATGGGATTTTCAGGGTCCGCATGCCCCAGATTTGCTGAGCTGGGTCCAGCAGGATCGTCTGTCCTCCTGTCCATCCTCCCCCGGCTCTGTGCACCCGCCCTGTCACCCTCCTTTCCCCATGGGAAGGGGAGTGGGTACCAATTGTGCTGCTCCAGCATCCCCCCAGCTTTCCAGTACCCTCAGAACACCCCCTCGGTGCCACCGAGACCCATGGCTTTGTACAGGAGATGGGCAAACCTTGGGCACAGGGTGGCCCCCCCTTGCCCCGCAGCCTGGCGCTGGGATGCAGGAGATGCTCCCCATTGGCGCAGGGACACAGTGATGGGGACCACCCCGAAATGCGCCCCGATGGGTGCAGGTACAGGGAGCTTTCATCTCATGTCCTGGCCCCACGCAGAAGCTCGGGACCCATGGCTTTGTACAGGAGATGGGCAAACCTTGGGCACAGGGTGGCCCCCCCTTGCCCCGCAGCCTGGCGCTGGGATGCAGGAGATGCTCCCCATTGGCGCAGGGACACAGTGATGGGGACCACCCCGAAATGCGCCCCGATGGGTGCAGGTACAGGGAGCTTTCATCTCATGTCCTGGCCCCACGCAGAAGCTCGGCACAGGTTGGGGTTGGTTTGTTTTTCAATCGTTAAGTAAATCAGTAAAATATTTGGGAGTGGAAGTTCATTTGCTGTTTGGTTACGATCTTTCAAAAATAAGGGGGAATGGGAGCATGTGAAGTTTCTGGGTGCTGCTAAAAGCAGGTGATGCCGGCTTGTCCTGGGAAGCGGTGAACCCTGCACCCCCAAATCCCTGGGGGACTGCTCATCCCCGATGCACAGAGCATCCCGGCTGCTCACACCCCGTGGGCTCTGGCTGTTGGGGTGAGGCTGCCCTGGCATCCCCCTGGGTCTGATCCTCCTCCCTCCCCTCCGCAGCAATACTTCATCCTCCTCATCATCACAGACGGGGTGATCAGCGACATGGACGAGACGAGACACGCCGTGGTGCAGGCGTCCAAGCTGCCCATGTCCATCATCATCGTGGGGGTGGGCAACGCTGACTTCGCCGCCATGGAGTTCCTGGACGGGGACAGCCGGGTGCTGCGCTCCCACACCGGCGAGGAGGCCGTGCGCGACATCGTCCAGTTCGTGCCCTTCCGGGATTTCCGCAGTGTGAGTGTGGGCAGCGGGGAGGGGAGCACAGGCAGAAATGGGGGAAGGAGGGGTCTCAAGCCTGAAAATGACCCTGCAAGCAGAGCGACCCTGGTAGAGGCAGCCAGAGGCAAGAGGTGGAGGGCTGGCACCTGCCTGCCTTACCCCAGCCCTGAACCCTGCATCCCACGGGGATGCTCTGGCATGGACTGTGGAAATCAGTGTGGCAGGCAGGGGCAACAGTGTTCTGCATATCCGTGGGGTGCCGCACCTAAGCATCCCCCCATCTCTGCCACCCTGTCATCCCTAGGCAGGTGGGAGCAGAATCCCATTAATTAGAGCCGGGTCCAGGTTCCTGCAGCAAGCTGGGGCAGCGCTGGGCTCACATCCCTCGCCGTGGTCCTGTGCCGGTGTCCCCGACTCAGGCCTCATCCGGCACCTGTGATGTGCCAAGGACTGAATTGCCCCAGCGCCAGGGGCTGAGCCCCGAGACCCCCAGTCCCCTCCCAGCACCTGCAGAAGGGGTAATGCCAGCTCTGGCCCTGCACACATCCCAACCCACCACTTGTGCATTGGAGAAAAGTTGATGAAGGAAGGAAAAAAAAAAAAAGAAAAAAAAAAAGACAAAATGAGATGCAATTCTCTGCCCATCTTGATCAGCCAGGAATGAGCCCTGGGTCGGATCCTGTTGGTGGCACAGGATTGCCAGAGGATGCAGAAAATCACCCTGCACTCATCTTCCCTCTTTTTGAACCCGTCAGTGTATTCCCATTGTACCTCCTGCTTTTTCTAACCTACCGAGGATGTTTTATTCCTCCCTACCTGGGAATTATCTCCATGGAGGGAAGGTGTAATACAGAATGTAACAATATAATCACATAATAAGGTGTATAAAATACTGGCTTCCAGTCGACTCTGGAGGGTATCAAATGAAATGCCACGGTCAGGAGTTGGGGACAGCCCTGCCACATTTGCTCAGTCAGTCCCCCACGGCTGTTCTTATGCTTTTTTGTGTTTCTTTCCTCCTGCAGGCCCCCAAGGAGACCCTGGCCAAAGCCGTGCTGGCAGAGCTGCCCCAGCAGGTCGTGCAATACTTCAAGCACCAAAACCTGCCGCCCATCAACTCGGAGCCCGCATAGAGCCCTACCAGGCTGCTCCCTCTGCATGTCGCCGAAGCCCGTGGGTCCTTCTGAAAGCGCATGTTCCACATGCTTCTAAGAGAACAGTACCCTCCCTGAAACACTTTGTACTTCTTAATTTAATTGCTAAGTTCTTAAAACTCACCCCAGAGAAGTGTCTGGGTTCATTTGTACAGTCCCCAGGTAACACTACAGGGCCAGGCCATGCCCTGGTCCCGCTCCGTTGAGTCACTTTTCAGTATTGAATGTACTTTATATAATTTCCGTGGAACAGGATACAATTTTTACAATCAAAACTGGCTTTTTCCAAGCAATGAAATGCTTAATATATTACTATAATTCAACAAACTGGTCATTGTATAGTTCATGTATCTGTGTTGTACCTGTGCCTCTGTCTTGCTCCATGTTCATTTTTATACTGTGTACATGTTCTATTTGTTATACTCAGGTTAATAAAGAAACTCAGACATTTAAAACAAGGGTATCCTAGCTGGGAAGGGCTGGGAGCACCCAGCGGTGCTGGGCGTTTGAGTCACCCCGACATGGGCTGTCCTGGTCCCCAGCGTCGTGCGCTGCTGCTTCAGCTCCAGAAATTTTTCCAAGACTGAGCACCCACAGCTGCTCTGAGCTGCTCATCAGCACCGTGCCATCTTCAGCGCTAATTGCTACTTGCTTCCGTTGTTAACTAGATTAAGGCTTTGGAAGCTGGCAGGTGGAAAGCCGAGTGTGCCGCAGGGATCACCAGCCGCACTCCCAACCCAACAGACTCGCCTGCCGTTCCCCCAGCAGCCCAAGCGCGCTCCCGGGAGAGGCTGGCGTCTCTGGGGAAAGCCTGAAGCCAGTTTGCCCATGCGTTTGCCCATGCGTGTGCTCCTGGCTGTGCTCCTTGCCACCCACCACCACCAGCAAACGCCTGGTTGTCACTGCTGCCACCGAGTCACACCGCCCCGTGCAGCCCCACAGCTCAGCCAGAGCACGGAGCCAATACCAGCAGCGAGGCTCCGAGGCAGCTCCCAGCACGGCACTGGGTGAGGCCTCATCCCTCGGGAGAGGTGGGACTGCTCCGTAAAAAATCTGCCTTGCAAAGTTCCCTGGAAAGGGGAAAAAAACAACACACACCTCCCTTGTCCAAATGGAGAAGCAGCCTTCGAAGGGCAGCT
>NW_010146859.1:12347-16781 GCF_000699245.1 Pterocles gutturalis
AGCTTCCTGACCCAAGCCTGGGGCTCTGGAAAAATTCTTTTTTCTTTTTTTTCTTTCCATAAGAGAACCTCACATGCAACTGCACTGGCTAGTAAGCTCTCCTGCTAGTAAAGTGTTTGTGGGGGTTTGTAATTTTTTTTAACACCTCTCTGAAGCTTTAACAACTAACACAGACAAGAAGCAGCTCATGAAGCTGTCCCTGGGGAGGGGCTGAAGCATACATAATTCAGTCATGACAAAGAGAGAACAGCTTTTTTTTTTTTTAAAAAAAAAGAAAAAAAACCCCACAAAAACCAGCCAAAAAGAAATCTAAATCCACCACTGGATGACAGAGTCGCTGGAGCCAGCCGCTCTTCTCCAGTGTGTCAGCCCTGGGGCAAGGTGACTGCCACAGCTGCCATTTCCAGGAGGTCGGATTTGTCCTCCTTCCCTTGCGCTCTTCACATCCCAGCATGTCTCAGTGCACTCAGGTATTTTAATGTCAGATGGGTTTTGGCTGTGAGCAGGTAAATGAGACCAAGGGATGGGATGCTTTTACTGAATTCTGTCTCCTCCTGACAGTGCAGGGTCCAACACGGCCACCAGCACCCCTTCCTGCACTCACCTGCACCGCGTGGACCACCACCACTACGTCTGCTCACAACAGCTGCCAAATCCTATGCTCAGTTTCTGCCTCAATCAGCCATTTCACTGCAGTTCTGCAAAACATCACTCAGGAAAATGGCCTCAGCGTGCTCGCAGCTGGGCCAGGCTGCTCTGACTCTATAGAGAGATTATGGATCTAGGTTAATGCCAGGGGAGGACACCTACATCTCTTGTTACAACTGTTTGAGGTTCTTGCAAAAGCAACTTTCAAGAAAAAGCATTTTTTTGTGTACTGCTTCCATTCCACACCATAGCTAAGCATGATGAAAGCCATCGAAAGCAACGCACTGCGAGGCAGCAAGAGATCTATTTTCCACCCAAAAGCGCCATAATTAGAGTAGCGAGAGAAGAGGCAGGAGCAACTCTGGAGCAAACACAAGAGGTGCCAGGCAGCCTAGGAGAACAGGGAAGGAATTAGTGTGTTTGTAAAGATCTGATTGTGGAACAGGGTTGGGCAAACAGAAAGGGTATTTGGCCAAGGATAGCTTCAGCCAGAGCACTACTCTCTTTGTTTCCTTTTGGAAGGTTCAACACTCAAGCTAAGGCATGAATCCTACTAAAGACCTCTAGGTTTCACTGCTTTTACCCCAGCTGCTTTCTTCCAAGTTGCTTAGTGTCATGTTCAGATAACTGCCCTTTGGCAGGGACGTAGCAGCTGTTTTCTCAGCAGCACGTACACTGTGGACCGCTGGACGCAAAGCAGGACTGCTGTGACTGTCACAAAGCCATGTCCACCCCCGAGCCAGGGAGCTGAGCTGTTTCAACCCACCACCCTCCCAGCAGCAGTGAGCACACAGATGAAAAGGACAGGCCCTCAGCTTTCACAGCCCTTTTTCTTGCTCATGCCTGGCTCCCTGGTTCACAGCACCCATACACATCCCCATGTCAGGATTCTTAAATCCAATACAACTTCAAAAACCACTGCAAAGGCTGGTGGACTTCTCCAGCTTCTGCACAGAGGGGTTTGGCTGAACCAGGGTACCCCACCCACGCTGCATTCATGCTCTGCAGGACACTGCCGCAGAAAAGCTGAACTGACCTGTCAAGCACTGTCAAGGAGCAATGGTCCTGCCAACAGCAGATCCTCTGAACTCACTCACAACAGGTTTTCATCACCATCTCTGCATTTCTAGGAGGCTGGCTTGCACTTCTCCTGGATGGCAGTTTGAGGAAGGGGCTGGTTGGGTAGAGGAGAAATTGCTTAATGGGTTGGGAACAATTATGAATGGCACACGCCAAGATGAAAAAATGCATTCAGAATGTCTTTAATCATGTAACACTAAAACTTCTTTACAGTGTCATGGCAATCTACACTTCACCATCTGCTTGATTTTTGTTCTGCCCCCATTTCTCAAATACAGAATAAAAATGACATTTTAAAACAGAACACATGGCTGTTTCTACAAGACTTCACTGTTTCAAGTGAGTATTTTTTTGCCTGTTAGTCTCGTACAAACTTCTCGGATCAGCATAATTCTTTCTTTCTGTAAGAATTTTAAAAGACAAAGCTCTCTCCTCCCTGCCCTCAGACTTTCATTACATTACTAGATGCGCCTTCTGGATGGCAGCCTTCCTTCCAGGCTCAGCGTGCACCCCAGCAATGGAAAGGGGGGGGGGATGGGCAGGAGATACGAGTTATTTTAGGAGTATCTGAGTGTATTAAAGTCGAGAGGTTAGCTAGAAAGATTATATCTGGGGCAGAAGGATGCATCAAGCATCCATCAGGGCTTTGGAGGATACTCTGCACTACATTACACATGGAGGGATTTTATTATGGACCATCAAAGAAACTGTTGCTACGAAAGACAGAAGAGACGATCTTTCCAGTGGAATTAATGGTGCCTTCGCTATCCGAGCTGGACTCCGAATCGCTGCTTCCAGAGTAGGCGCCCAGGCCAGGCAGGATCCCGATGCACACAGCTGCTGAGGGACAGTGGACTGTGGAGCCTCCCACTGAGCTGCTCCCCAAGGGAACACAGGATGGTTTTTCTGAAAGAGAGGTACCTCAGTCAAAAAATGAGAGCGGAGGAAAAGGCTCTTCATCAGCCCAGGAACTGCCGCGTGTCATTTACCTGCTATTGCCTCATCAGTGGGGGACGCTTGCAGGATTTTAATTAAAGCATAAGGCAGCTTTACACTGCAACAAAGCTATTCTGACAGGAAGGACTCGCTACTTCAGGGTTGGTTGTTTTTTTTTTTTCCTCAGCACTAGTTTAAGCCCAGCTCTATGCTGGCATTACAGATTTTTATTCTGAAGTTGTCAGTTTGATGCTTGTCAAGTACCAAGCCCACTAAATAAGAATAAATAGCTCTGCTCTGTGTAATTGAATATTTTTTTGTGATATAACAGCATAGTTGGGAAAAAGTTTTATTCCATCGTTCTGCTAGTCAACATCACCCATCTTCCATGGCTAATTAATTATTTCCAGTGTTCTGAAAGTTTACTGAACAGAAGGAGATGCAGGAAGTGCCTCGGGTTGTCATTACACAATTGCAGCTCACCCTATTTATGTCAGAGTATCTTGACAGCAAGTCAATTAAAGCCCTGACAGCTAAGACTGAAATACAACTTAATTCTTCTTCTAGGTCCCCATAATTTTCTGAAACAAATTGGTTTCATGATGGACAAGACCACTTCACAGCATGAAAAGCTAACAGTGGAGGTATACAAAACATCAGGTGTTGCTGTGAAGAAGAAGGGGATGATCTCTTCTCCACATCTCCTGTCGACAGTACAAGCATTAGGCTCAAAATGCAGCTATTGAGACTCCCATTAGTTAGCAGGTAAAACTCTTTAAGCGTAAAATCAGTTAAGCATTAGAATAAACTGCCTAAGAAGGGTGCACAATCTCTGTCTCTGGAGATTTGAGAGCAGCTTAGACAAACATCTGTCAGGAATGGTTTAGGCTGGGGATAGACTGATGACCTGCAGAGGTTCCCTCCAGCCCTATTTCCTACGAAGGCTGTCAGCACCTATAGTTACTGTTTCTACTGCTTTAAGGGAGAACATGCCAACCACAGTCCGTGCTGTCTTGCATCATGAAGGAGCAGAAAAGCAAATCCTCTATCAGATTCAACACCAAGTCAGTTGCTGTTCAGGTGAGAGACAGGTAGCTTCCCACATGCAGAGATCAGGACATACCTTGATTCTTTTCATCATGATCAGTATCTAGTTTCAACCTCTTCACACTGTTGCCACCATCTGAACTGTGGAAAGAAAAGAGAAAAAAAAAGTGTCCTGTTTCCTCATAAACAACTGCTTAATTACTGTTACGTTAAAGTCACATCTCTGCCTCAAATGCTACAGTGAGTGCCAGCAGGGTCCCCTGATGCCCATCACCACCTCCACCTGCTGTTAACTGGGGCTCCTCGGGGGACACGCAGGATCTTAGAAAGAGTCAACACCTACCCTGCAAGCATCACCTGTTAACCTGGAGAACAGAAACATGCCTCTGGGAGTCCAAGTCAGACCTCTTGCCCGGTAACCCTGAGCTGGCTATTCAGCTGGAAGTACCCCACCGGAGATCAGGAAGGACCACTTGAGCTCCAGCCACCCCTCAGGGCCCCAGGCTTGCACATGTGGGTGATCACACCTGCGGTGCAACATCTGTGTGTTTCCCCTTCCAGGGTTTCCTTCCCCTCCTTCAAGCATCTAAAGAGCCTGTTCTAAAATATCTAGAAATCTTCCACCCAGTAAGAAGCCCAGCAGGTTTTGCAGCTCTTCACACACAGCTCTAGTGTCTGAAAGAAAAATTTTAAAAATTAAAAAAAAAAAAAGGGGGGGGCGGG
>NW_010146859.1:16797-22868 GCF_000699245.1 Pterocles gutturalis
CCACAGGGGTGCTGGGGGACAGGAGTGCTACTTGGACTTCTAACCCTACAGAGGTTCTGTAGCTCTTCTTTGTCACTGCTCAGTTTCTTTTTCCCCTCTTACATGTTCCCAATCCTAAGCCATCCACATAAACAGATGCTTCCCAGTTTCAGCTGTGATGAGCTGAAGTGGGGAAGTAGGAGCATTTTAATGCATTAACTCCTTCTGTCCCTGCCAGATGAAAGGTTATTCTGCACAGGAGGGCTTTAACAGCAATACATCCTTCACAGGAAACTACAAAGCTCAGAGAGCAGATGTTGAGCTCACGCTACACTTGGTTTTGGCCAGTTTACAAGAGAAGATAAGATGGCAAAAATAGAAGACTACAAAGAAAGCCCGTGATGGCACCGACATGTCAGTTACGATGCTCTCTTCAAACAGATGCCATCTGCAGACTTCAGATGTACCATTAAGCACGTGCCAGCTCCTTCTCTACACCCTCCTGGGTTAAGCAGTAGCAGTTACAAGAAAAAAATATTGTTGGCTGCCTGTTATCAGTTCAGGGTTTCTCTTTTCTGCCTTCCAAAAACCCAAACAACTACCCAGCCCCCCACATCAGGTGGTGGAAGTGCTTACTTCAGTTTCCAGACATGCAATTACTGCTGTACCGGGAGCTAAACATCACCCTACAAGATAAGCTTCTAAAACAATCTCCCATTCTCTGGGACAGATTCAAGAACACTGACTGAATTACAAGATGTCAGTAATCATCTTAAGTATTAGACGACTCATCTGTGGGAAATACGCCTGGTCGCACACACCTGGTTTCTCCATAACCTGTAGCACACCAGCAGCTGCATTTCCAGGCTAGGATCAAACCAGCAAACACATCACAAACCCAGCTGCCATCTTCCTGGGATGGAAAGGGTGTGGATGTATCAGAGCAAACCAGCGAGGAACAAGGGAAGTTTGCCTTTGCTGGATGCCCTCAGGATCAAACCGGTACACAAAGCTCTTCTCTGCTGTATCTCCCCCATGCTGCCCCCAGCAGCAATTAAAACAATCCATTTTAGACACAGATAAAATCGGCTGATAAATTATGCAAGCCTGAACGAAATTACACGAGTGAGGTGACACTGGTATCTTCAAATAGAGATGCAAAATAGATTCCCTCTAGATCCCCCAAGCAGGATTGCCCAAGCTTGGCAGTCTCGAATGAAGAGCCTACCCACTTGCTTTACACAAGCTTATCTATTTGAACTGCTTCATGTTTTTCCCACAGTTTGTGAGAGCCTATAGAAACAAGGCTGGTCTTTTCTTATACCTCCCCTCTTTTCTCTTTAGGGCTAAGGTTCACACCTCACTCTCTGGAGGCAGTTTTGGCCTGCCTCCCTTTACACTGCTACCAGGGTTCTGTTCCTCATGAATTTATAGAGGTGTGAAACTAACCTTCTGTGTTTCACAGCTCCTGCCAACAGCTTTGCCTGAGAGAATTTGTTCTTGTTTTCCACGGACTTCATGGCCAGTTTCTTCTCAGTTTCCTTCTTTGGGTCCATACTGACTCCCACTTTGGTGAGAGTGCTGTGAATTAAGGGTTAAGGATCAAGCAGGAAGGAATGGAGAGAACAGACACTTCCTCTCCGATATATTTAGCCAGCTCTGCTGACAGCAGTGACAGAAGTTCATTCACATATTCTATCAAAATAAACTTATTTATAAGGACGTTTAGCTGGCACCTTCGGCCAAGACAGAGCAGACTTCACCCTCTGGGTTGGGAGCTCTGATTGGTCTCAATACCAGCTCTCCCTGTACAGGCATCCAGGCAGCCGACTGGGAGCTGCTTTTCTGCAGTCGGAAAGGGAGAACACATGACACACCCAGCACCCACAAACATACCCATCATCCTGCTTTTTCCTAGAGGTCAGACTGGACGCGAAAACAAAACAAAAAGGCAATCCAGTACTTCCCCCTTCTATGGGGATCAACACATTGATAATACAAATTTGCTGCTTCAACACCTAATCCTTACCAAAAAGTGAAATAGGAACATGTGGGCCCACTTCTACTCCTCAAACTCTCCTTTTCCAGAGCCCAGCAGACTTCAGCCTATCAAAGCAAAACAGTTTGATTGTCTGTTTCGGTATTTATCATTAACTTTTCAGATCATCTCTTCGTAAGGGCCACAACCCCAAGAGGAAGGAGACAGATCCGATGAAGGGTCCATGTGGTCCACAATTCACCCAAAACCACTGCAACTGCACAGAAGAACTAAGGAGCTTACAACAGTGTTAGCAAGGTGGGATGCAGCTGAAACCTCTAATGAGGTGGAGAAGCTTAAGCAGGTTCTCAGACGGGATAAGAGCAAGCTTGGTGTGTTATTAAGGCACACCCACTGTGCACACACACTGACCGGGTCTCAATCTGCGCAGGATCGAGTCCCAGCCCGCTACCAGTTCAGGTCCAGCTGTATCTGATGAAGCAAGGTCCATCCAAGATGCTGTTTGTTCATGAGGTGCCAGTGGAGCCACAAAAGCTTCTGCAAAACTTTTAAACGGCACATAGGAAAGGTAAATCAACCTAATTTAAAAGGGTATTTGTTTATAGCCCTGTATCTGGCTTTCTGTTGGTTTCTTCTCTGACTATGATTCCACTGATCACGTCACATAACTGCAAGCTAGCGTTCCACAGGCACCCCGGTTACTGCAGGCACATACTGGATAGCGAATTTCATATTCATGGACCATATTATTTGAAGTTGTAGGTTTTTTTCCCCACTGAACATCTGCACATCAAGAACTCCTATATCTTCCTTTGAAGTGACACACTCAAAGTCTCCAACCCCTTTACAATTAGGAGTGCTCAGAGGCCACTCCTTGTGCGATTTTCCTGAGGACACACCGGTACCCCAGACTGCTCCCTACTTCAACTGGAAGTCTTCTCAGTCAAAACCAGACTGTTCAATTTGATTTATTTTTTAGGATGGCACAGGAGTGCCATCCTGTGGCTCAGAAACAATCTGAAAGCTCGTTGTGTCGAACACGGTTCAACGTTGCAACACAGGGTTCCACACATTCCACATTTAGGTTCCTTACCTTGTTCTGTTCTAATACTGCACTACAAAAGCCTGGCTGAGGAACCCAAAGGCTTTTCTTTTAAAAGACACCAAATCACTGGCTTTTCACTTCCATCCAGGATCCTAACACTCCTCTGCAACGAGAGACACAGCACATTTTTAACACTTAACATTAGCAAATGTAACACTCCACCTAGCCAAGCAGTGTTCCCTCTCAGGAAGACTACTTTCAAAAGAAACCTCTCAATCTTAAATATCAACTGCATTAAAAAAAAAAAAGCTGTCCTGCTCCTTAGAGGGGGACTTTTCCTACATTTACATAGGATTTAAGACAAGAGGATGTTGTTCTCAAACACTTTGTGGAACTGGCTTAAAAGAAAATCTGTAAATCTCTAAACACTGTCAGCCCAGTGGGGTCTGGATAAGGTAAGGAGCAAAAAAAACCCTTGTTGTTCATGTAGGAGGAAGGAAATTCCTATGCATCCATGCATGTGAGAATTTCTTATGTTCAAGAGTGCATTAAAATATTCCAAGACATGTTTATCCTTAAGATACATGATCGCATGATTGTTCAACATAAAAAAGGAAGAAAAAACAAAAAGCAGCTCTGTACTTGGATGTAGGTTTTACCATGAAATTAATGCCACTGGGTAGCTTAAATTGGATGTTATACCAGGAAAAAGACCACATAATTAAATCCACTGGGCTGACATTCCTCTTAGTAGTCTGGAAGAGCACTTGAGCAGTACCTATAGATCCAGCACGTTTATCTAGTACCCGCTGTTTTTTGTCCCTGTAGTGACAAACCATTAGTAACAACCTGCAGATACAAAAACACCTTTTGCAATTTAAAAGACCATCACCAAAATTTTCAAACACAGATGAGTCATTCTGCAAGTTGCTCTGAGGTTGCTTGGAGTATATAGTTAAATAAAAAAAAAATTAAAAAAATTAAAAAGGAAATGGAATGGACAGAATTTCTCAGTTTCTCGTGAGATGAGGTGACTATAAAAGTCTCCTTCCCTCCACCCCGTCAGCAAGAAGTTCTACAGTTCCATTTACAGCAAGACCTCAGATACAGAGCCAGGTGACATTACTAAGGCTGCAAAGACTGAGGTTAGATGGCTTGCACATCTTGAACAGGCCCAGCTCAGTAAATTCAGGGATCAGTGTGTCATGTGGTTAATTCAAGAGAACATCAGATTCCCTCCGGGCTGGTATGGTTCACCTCAGACGGCTGTGACCTAACTAGAGCTGTCAGCTACTTCCACAGCACAATCTTACACTGCACATCACTGCATCAGCCAGACCTGCAAGCAACCATCACCACAACTAAATATATCCCAAAAACATTCCATTATTAGATCCAACAAATAGAAAATATCCCAAATCCATCAACCAGCTACAGCCTATTTCTAAATTAAAAAAAAGCATCAGTATTGCTTTTTCATAAACACATTACCAAGATAACTTAGATGGTCTTCACAGAACACACACCTTAAGTGGTAAATCATCAACTAATACAAGGTAACGCAGATCGCTGTAGCACTGGCACTACTCGGCTTTATTTGCTGACCGGTTTTGGTCACTTCCTTGTGTCCACAAACTCATTCATTTATATTAAAACACCCTTGAGAACTTGTGCTTCGTTTGCTGGTGATTTAAAAGCAATGGTTTTCATTAGGAGGCAAGGAAACCATCAGGTTCCACACAGATTCAGTAAAACTCAAAAAAACCAACATTGAACTTAGCACAAAAATCCTCAAATCATTCCAACCTCCCTTGACTGGCACTGATTAGAGAGAAAAAGCATCCTGTATTATTTTCTAGCACATCTTCACGAAAATTTGGCATTTAACAGCAAAGCCAAACTGTCTGTACTGCCTGAAAGTCTGTATTACCCAAAGGAGATGAGTCTCCACGGGCACTGACTCCCCAGAAGATAGTCAGCACATCTGCACAGATGTATTTAATTTCTCATCCTGGAGTTATCAGCAAGGGAGAAAGCAGCTAATAATTCAAGAAGAATAACAGAGCAAGCAGTTCAAACATTATTTCAAACAGGCATGTTAAAAACACCTAATATGCAGTTAAAAAAACCAAACAAGAACATTTACTTTTCAATAAGAAGACAAACGTAAAGGATGAGAAGCAACAGCTGGCTTGCCTTTATGTTCTTTCTCTTCTTAGCCATGGTATTTCATGCCCTCAATAACAGAGGCGGGGGAACAAAACCAAAATCCAAAACAATGGGGAGGGGGAGAAGGAAGGAAAAGTACCAAAGATGTGGGGGTTGAGGGAGGGGAATATCAAACATCATAGTGGGAGATCCAGGCTACAATGGAGACATTAAACTTTAAAAGTCTGTCTGTAAAGCAGCTTTATAGAAAGAATGTCAATGATGGAAGAACACTACAGCCCAGCCTCTTGCCCCCCTCTGCATAACCAGCCATTTAAATGCAAAGGATATTCTGTATTCGTTTAGTTCTTTCAGCTCTTCTTCTCTTCGTTGCTTTTCTAGTAGCTCTTGCTGCCGAGAAACCTCATCAAGGAAATGCGTCTCATCTTCATCTAAGCCTCTCACCATATTTTCTGAATAAAGGAAAAGAATGCATATTGATAAGCTAAAATCACTCAGGGAGCAGCCACTTACGTCACATTCCTTCGCCACTCTCTTAGAACATTTTCCAATGATTTAAAACCGCCCCATTGTCCTGGGTTCAGCTGAGACAGAGTTAACTTTCTTCACAATAGCAAGGAAGAGGCTGTGTTTGGGATTTGTGCTCAGAAGAAAGCTGATAACAGTGATGTTTACACGGCTGCCAAGGTCTTTCAGCTTCTCTGGCTGTCTGCAAACAGGAGAAGCTGGGAGGGAGCACAGCCCCAGTAACCAGCCCAGGATTTGATCTTAGGTTCGGGATCGAGACCCAAAGCGGCCAATAATCTATTCCATAACATACCCGTCATGCCCAGCATAGAGGACCCTCTGAAAGATCGGCCCCTTTTGGTTCCAGATCTC
>NW_010146860.1:0-580 GCF_000699245.1 Pterocles gutturalis
TGATGGGATGATCCTACAGACCTTCAACTTAAAAGAGCCACAAAGAAGAAAAAAAGCATACAAAGAAAAAAATAAATTAAAAAAGGAAAAAAGCCCCAGTGAGACTGCTCTCCTCATCAGCAAGTATTCCAAAACCTTGTGAGATGCCAAAACAGCTGCCTGAACTAGGTCTTACACCCTCAGAACCCAATGGAGCCCTAAGCCAGCCTGAAAACTGATCTAAAAACCACAAAGTGATCTAGAATGCTATCCAGAATGCAATCCAGAACAATGAAGTGGTCTAGAACAAGCTTCATTATTATCTCCAGAATGCTATCTAGAGCCATGGAGTGAGCTAGAAAGAGCTCCAGAATTAGATCTAGAACGCTGTCTAAAACCACAAAGGAATCTAGAAAGGGCTCTAGAACGTTATCCGGATACATAAAGCACTCTAGAGCCTGAAATAGAACCATAAAGTGATCTGGAACCTGATCTAGAACAGAGAGCTCTACACCCACCAAGCGAGCTAGAACCTGCTCTAGAACCACTTCTCCGCCAAACCCCCAACTCGGTACATTGCTGGCTCATGTTCAGTTTTTCA
>NW_010146861.1:0-9682 GCF_000699245.1 Pterocles gutturalis
GTGAACTCTGCCTCAGCTTAACCCAGGACGCTTATTGTGGCTTTTGTTTTGCTAACAATATTCTAGTGTGAAACTTCACTGGATGGAGAGTCTGCTACATGCTGGTGTGTCTATCCAAAAAATGGAAGAAGAATTCCTGGATCTCCAGAAACGAAAGGAGACCCCGAATGCCAACAGTACCTGAACTCACAAGAATAAAACTAAGCACATTAATTTACACCAAGTTTTTTGTGGGATCTGATCTAGTCAGGAGGCATTTCAGCCAGGTAGTTTTTTTGTGCACCTGATTTTCAGCAGATGGGTAACCCCATAACGTAGCTTTTTTACTGCACTGGGATTACTCAGATGCTTGAGTGACAGATACAAGCTACTGCAAGATCAAGTCCTACAATCTTGTATATTTTGTTTGTATAATATTATAGATACCCTCATATGTAAAGCTGTTGAATTATTTATTTCACAGTATGTATTTTTATCTGTGTGTGTTGTTACTAATTTATATCCTCAAACACTTCATAATTTTATATGTAAATACTTAATATTATTGCTTTTAAACATATGCATTTTACGTTGGAGGAATGTTGCTACTTAAAACTTCAAATGGCATAACTCTACTGGGAAAAATGGCTTGTAAACTTGCATTTTTATACTATGTATTTATAGATGTAAAACTGAATTTTAAAAACATAGCTTTCAGTAGAGAACACGCTTAGAAACTTATTTAAAACCTGTTTTGTTTATATATCATGTTGCTTTTGCACCTCTGTTTCAATGTCAAGCTGTTTCTTAAAAAAGAAAGTCTCAACCTTGATTATATGCTGAAGCTCCTGATGGGACAGTATTTGTTTCTATTTTCCAAACAAGCGCACCAGATAAACCGCAAAACACAAGCACGATATTCTGTGCCACCTTTGACAGGTGTAAGTTGTTCACATGTTGACATTGTCATGTTATTTAAGATGAGCTATTAAATAATGTCTTCTGCATTGCCCCTGTCTCTTGCTTTCTGCTCATTCCCATTCAGCAGTCCGAACTCGGCAGGACAGTGCAGCAGCGGGTGGGAGCACAGAGGAAAACATACCTCTTGCAAATCTGCCTCCTGAACTCCAAGTTCCATTTTCCTGCAATGGGTTTTCTTTCTTTTGCTCACCTCACCCCATTCCCCTTCTCCCCGTCCTCTCCAATCCTGGCTGTGCTCTGCAAGCCTTTGCCTTGGGCAAAGCAGCAGCCTCCAAGGAAAGTTATTTAAAAGGTTTTCTGGGTAGGAAAGCTGGATGCCTTTCTTAGCTCAAAAGCCCAAGGCAGCAATATTAGTGCATTTAAAAGATAATATTGAGACTAGAAAGAGACATTTTCTGCCCAAAAAGTCGGAGTTTACAAAAGGGAGTCTGGGAAAAAACCCAGCCTTACTCTTTTTGCTGAGGGTCCCTTTCACTGGGGATGTAGTCCCCCCCCACTCCCTCCCCTGCATGTTCCTTTGACTTTGTGGTTGCAGAGAAAAAGAGAGAAAGCAAGTTGACTGCCCTGCCAGCTTCCAGCTGGTCTTGTCCACAGAGAAACTGTTGTGGGAATTAGCAAGTCCCAGAGGTAGAAAAGAGGCTGCACCAACCCTGCCTGAGAAAACAGCCTGAGAGGAGAGTAATATTTTCTAAGAGCCTGGCAGGAGGGAAATTCAGCATCAAATCCTCCTGCCATTTGTTGGCACAAGCTTTGGGTTTTAAATGGGAGGAGGAAGTGGCTTGTAGAAACTGCAAAGCCAAAGCGTGGAGATCTCTGTTCTCTGTACATCTGTCCACAGATGGTTCTGCGGCATCACATGTTGTGCTTGCTGAGTGCGTTGGCTGTATTTGCATGTCAATGTCAACTGATCTGATTGGGGTCTAATAAACTGTTCCACATTTAAAAGTATGGACATACTGCTGAGCTTCTTTGTAAAGTGTTTTGAGATCTTCCCAATGAAAGCACTGCAAAAGTAGTTGAAGGCATTAGTATTCTAAATAACTGATGTCTAACCCCCCTGTAATGAGCTACAGTGAGATCTGGCTAAAACTGTTGCAACCACATTCACTGGGTCAAAATGCTTGGCTATCATTGTATCAAAATAATGAAGAAGCAGCAAATTTGGGCAGAACCTTAGAGTCCTTTCATGGAGTCTACCCAGCTCGGAACAACTGTCACGCAGCATTGTCAAGGGAAAATGGTGAAGAAAGGAGGGGAAATCATATGCTCATAGCTACAGAAGATGCTTAAGAGCCCTCTGACTGCTCTCACCCCATCAACATTGTATAAAGGTTGATTTCTAAAGAGCAGAAATTGGTTCTTTTTGTTGGGAAACATCCATCACATAAACAATTGTGAATAGCAGTGTATTTGCAGTATAGTAATCCAGTGGACAGCTACTTCCAATGTTTTGCAGTGCAGCAGGTTCCCATCCTAGCTGAATGGAGTGAGAGATTTTAACAGGGACAGGTTTCTTGGGGGAACACTTTTCCTTAAATATTAAGTACCAGGAGCAGAAGTTGCTTTGTACAGCATTCAGGCATGACAGACCAATTTCTTACAGGGCTTTAGCTCCTTGCCTCCCACTGAAAGCAACAGGGGATGGGTACCTCCCTATCTGCAATCTGGCCTCTTGCCAGGACTCACCAGGATAGACTTCTGCTGAGCTACTCTGGGATGGGCTGTCTGATTTAGGCCAGACTCTCCTGGTATACTGAGATTACAACCAATGCAAGGAGGCAAAGAAGGAAAGTTTTATCTCCTGTATCACAACGCTGCCAGGAGCTTGGACTACATTTAGGCTATTAGGCACTGTGATGCATCTTGATTTTTATGATCAGCCTCAGTAACGGGGTGAAAAATCAAAGTTCTGTGGTTTTCCTTTGTTTTGGTTATTTTTTTTTCTGTTTGTGGGGCTTTTTTTTTTTTTTTTTTTGGGGGGTTTTTTTTTTTTTTTTTTTTTTTTGGTATGTGTCAGCTGGCAATCCTGGCTTCAGTGTGTGCCTTCTGCAGCGGTCCCACCTGCGCTGGCGAGCCAAGCCTGGTAGGAATGAGTGAGGAAACAGGGAAGGTGCCACAGGATGCTCTTAGCAGCTCAGGTCACCTGGTGTGCAGCTGGATACGTAAAGGGGATGTACTGTTCCTTGTTATTTCAGCTCCTTCCCTTCACACCCTCTTGCAGTCCTCCTACCCCACCTAAAAAAAAAATAAAAATTAATTGGTGGGAAGGTTTTAGGTGAGCATCTGTAATGTTTGTTTCATGTTATCTGAGAACCCTACCTACGCAGTTTGTGCCTCTTCCTGTCAAAACCCTGCCAGGTTTGCTGCAGCAGAGCTTGTTCCAGCCATGCCTCCTCCTGCCCCTGGCCTACTGCCAGCAGCAAAATTCTCATAGCACAGAAATGAGGTCACTGCCCTCTGCACTTTTTTTTTTTTCTACCCTCCTTTTCCCCTGAAGCTGTCCAAGACAACCTACAGTCACCTTGTATTGGGCTCTGCTCATATTGAGTCAGTTTTGCTCATCACTTGGGGGTACAGCAGAGACACATTTGGAAGGGAGGGGAGAGAAAGAAAGAGAGAGAGAAAATGGGGATGAGGGAAGCCAACACTGATACCGAAAGCTCCTAAGCATCCCTGTCACTTCTCTACTGTAAGAACACATGCTCTGCAAAAGGCAAAACTTTGGTAGGGACTAGTTTTCTACAGACCCATCCCAAAACATGATCAGATATTAAGCATGTCAAGATTTAGCCCTTTCCTTTCCAAAACCAATATATTCCTTTGATATTGCACTTGGCTAATGAGAGTCCTAAACATCTCATAAAAAAAAAAAAAAAAAAAAGGCAAACAGAAAATGCATCACATACAGTTTTCTTTCCTCAAGGGGAAGAAAAGTGGGATGGAAAAGAACGGTACATGGCAGAGGCTTGTCACAGGATTTACTGCACTCCTGGAAACCTCTCAGCTCCCATAGTGTCAGACACTACATGGAAGCCCCAACAAAATCCTGAAACTGAGCAGTTATTTTTCCGCAAAGTCAGAACCAAAGATGTCTGTGCTTTACCAGCAGTCCAGCACCATTGACTTTGCAGAATTAGAAATGTTATTTTTCTACCCATATCACTGCTTTGCTACAGCAGAACAACCCCAATGTCTAATCCCCACCTGACCCATAATAATAATGTTTAGTTAGTTGTGTATTACCAGAAAGTACCAAAAACAACAGCAGTGGAGCAGGAGCCCAGACACACCAGCACTTGCACTCTGAGGGATAAAACCAGCTCTGACAACAGCTCTGTCAACAAACAAAGGTTTTATTTTATTTTACCTCCTTTCCTCCTCCTTGGACCTACCTCCTCCCCTAAGGTGCAAAGTTCATCTGCAAGTCCAGGGAGAAGGAGAAACCTCCTATGGGAGAAACGTGGGAGCAAGGATGCTCATGGATGCTGAAGTAAGGTCAAATGAACAAATCTAAACTTAGCTTGTTCCAGACCTTGGCTGTTTGATTTTGCAAAAGTTTCTGTGTGCCTTTTCAGAGTCCGTATTGAGTGGTAGGACGGGCAGCTGAGCAGACACCAGGGCACACAGGTGAAGGCAGGGCTGCGCACAAGCTCGGTTCCTTGCTGCTTCCTTATGAACCATGTTTCCCAGCAGGGACAGTCCCTGGCCAGCTGTTGTTCCAGCAGAGCCTCCCTGCTGCAGTTCTGCCTTGCAGACCAAGGCACAGGCGGTCTTCCTCCTGCTCCCAGTCTCCTCCAACTTTGTTGGTAAGCTAACAAAGAGCAGCCCATTTTTGCCTACTTTTGCGTAATTATGCCACTGGTGATGTGTGATTTTTTTTTTTTTTCTCTCACTGACTGTGCTTTGTAGCTCAACAGGAGGATGCGTAGATGCTGAGGTTCCTTGGAAAAGCATCTTTGTGTGGAATGTCTCTGGAGGCCTATAGCAAATGTTGGCTATAACCATAAATCCTCTTTCATCTGCAGGCTTCTGTTTCTTGCTGCTTTGGCAGCTAAGCCCTCCCCATTTAGCCCCAGAAAGGGAACAGAAAAAGAAGAGGAGCAACATGTCACTGGTAGCAGGGTAGCAGCAGCTGTGGAAACATACGTCAGGATCTGGGGGCTGAAGGTTGCCTGCGGCACCCCTGTGATAAAGCAATAATCAACTTTTCGAGCTCAATCATTTAGGTCTTTTTTTACTGGGTGCAAGTTATATGATACGTAGCAGATGTAGGAAACAAGTCTTCACCTCAAATATTCTCTGCGTGACATAAGCAGGCAAAAATAGCCTCTGGTTGCAGGGAGTGAGAGAAATGTACACCCAGGCTGGCTCTCGTAAGCAAGTCCCTTCGTTACCCCACTTCTGGAAGGTCTTACCACAGGTGGCTGTGGGAAGCAGTCCTTCTCAATGACATTTTCTTCAGCTTCACAAATTTTTTCTGGAGAAAATCTCTGCAGCAATAACTTTGCAGCCTTTCTTTCCATCCCCACTCATGGAGTGAGCAGTGGGGTGAAATTAGCCATGACAGAGAAAGGCTCTTAAGGAATTTGGATAGGTCAGCAGAAGTGGAAAGCCAGGATACATACTACAGCAGGACATGCATTCTGCAAGGATAAACTGAGATTTGCAGCATTACCCTTTGCTTCTGCTAGTACTTGCTAGCCATCTTTTTTTTTTTTTTTTTCAGCTGGAACTTTCAGCTTTGAAGTAATTTGCATTTTTTAAAATATATATACAGGGCAAAAGAAAAAGCAAAAGCAAAGTTTTTTACAATGGGATTTTCTCAAAAGGCTGGTGTATATGCTTCTACAGCTGCAAAACCTGAACTGGAAGAAATAATACCTAAAATGCAGAGTTTTAAACCCAAAACTTCTTCTGGAGAGAAACAAATTTGCACTACTTCCCATTTTACCAGTGAATTTCCTTTTTAGCAGAAAAAGTTGAATCATCTTCTCAGTCGATGTGTTGCATAATGTACACAATCTCATGCGCTGGAACTCCGGACACCAAGCTACCACATGTTCATAGGATCACAGGATGGTTGAGGTTGGTAGGGGTCTCTGGAGGTCACCTGCTCCAACCTCCTTACTCAAGCAGGGCCACCTAGAGCCAGTTGCCCAGGACCATATCCAGAAAGCTCTGGAATAACTCCAAGGATGGAGACTCCAAAATCAAATGAAGGTTAAATACTTTCCAGTTGGAAGAAGATACTCAGGTCCACTGGACATACCAAACCACTTCTCTTCTAACAGCCTTAAACAAAATTAATTTTTCATACTTGCAGATGAAGGCATTACTGATACTGACCACAAAAATCTTGCCCTTGGAATATTCTGATACTCTTTTTGAATCTTATTTTTGGATGTCTCAGAAAAAAAGAGGGAGTGGGGCAAAAAAGGGGGTCCTTGCTAATGTAGGAAGCAAGCATATTCTTCTGATAGAAATTAATAGATGGGAAGGGTTCCTAAAGGTGCAGCAGGACCACATACAAAAGAGCTACCCATATAAATATTTCATTCTGAATACTAATGTGCTTTGGCATCCAGGAAAATTGCTCAGGACTTTTCATACTTAAAATATAATTCCTATTGCTAGCACGTAAAATCTCTATGGAGCCATCCTTGCTTACATGGTTTTAGAGAGTGACTAGAGATACCAAAAAATTATTTCCCAAAAGGTTGTAAAACCATAACTTAAATTTAGGGCTCAGTTCAACAAATAATTATGCTGTGTTAAGGTTTCTATGGAATTGAGTCATAAAAATTTCAGACTGTGCTAAAAACTAATTAATTCTGTGGTTTTGGTATTCATTGAAGCTTCCCTCCCTGGTGCACAAATAGCTAACATTACGCCCTGAGGGGCATGCGTGCCAAAAAGGTGGAAAAGGATATTCTGAGCTCAAAAGAGTATAGCACAGTAGGGCTATTAAAAAAAGGGAACTTTCTCAAATAGTTCAAAAGATAGTAGACCTGCCTGCAGGCAGCTTTAACTTGCATTCTGGTCAACTATAGGGATTTATGCAGCTATTTATTACCCCGGTTAAAATAAATACCGCATCAATCTGTGCTACATACGGTGCCCATGTAACATCTAGAGATGAAATATGCTCAAAAAGAAATTAGCAAATTTTTCAGTACATACATTAAGCTTTTGCAGTGCCTTCCCATGCAAATATTTGACACGTAAATAATGTTAGCAGTAATAAGGATTTTTCTGAGACTTCATAATGTTCACCCAGATCACCTGAGATTCTTGAAAAAACTTGTCTAAAACAAGAAAAAAAAAACCTGACAAATGTTCACTTTAAGATATAAACCACCTGAGCTGAAGGCAGTGAAGGCACCAATGCATTGGTTTCATTTCTGCCACTGCAAGAACCTGTAAATTAGGCTAAGGTTATGTCTCAAGAGATTGCTCAGAAAGAGGACATGGTGCTGAACTAGAAGAGATGGCTCAAGATAAGAGACTGTTTGTTCTGAAACACCTTGGCAACGCAAACTGACATACTGTTATTGCCGGGGAAGAGCAGACCTTGCGGGCTAGCAGACTGAAGACTGGTTCTGAGGTTGGGTCAGACCATGGTCTGGTGGGGGTGCACAACAGCCTGCGACTACCTGATGACCACCCAAAGACCCCCGGAGCGGAAATGAGCATGCATGAGGTCGCACCACCGAGCATGAGCTGTCTGCACGAACCATCAGAACACATGTAGGTGGAACAACAGAAGGATGATGTTCCATTGCTATGGTGCTGGACCAGATTAAAAGACTGTGAGTGACTTGCCGCTTGTTGAACCACCACCCACAACAATCCCTGGACTCCTAGACCATCTAACTCCTTGAACATCCGGACTTCCTTGGTGGTGACTATACTTGCAACCCTATCTCTGATACCTGCTTAATTTCCACCACTCCTTCTCATTCTGTTCTATCAATACTCTCTCTCAGGTTTAGTTGCACAGCATTTGACCTTGTTTGTGTCTTTGTCTCTCAGGATGAAAAAGAAACCTCCCCTGACTTCAGATCAGGACAGCAGCCACCAAAACCAAGAAGTCCTCCACTCATTGCAGCTCTTAGCAGGAAACATTTCTAACCTGTGCATGAAGGGAGACCTTCCCCTGAACTGATACTGACCCATTCATTTGCATCGTGCTGTCCACATTCTGCTACTTGGATGTAGCCCACAAATATTTTTGTTTGAAGTGCAGCATTGACTACCATAGCCATGAGAAAAATCTTTGAATGACAAGGAACTTGTCTATTGAATTGAACCCTTGTCTTCATAGACATAGAAAAGTTAAACCAAAAAAAAAAAAACAAAACCTCAAACCAAACCAAACAAAAAAACCCAAAAAGGGAAAAGCCACCACTGATTCTCTTCATTTTAAAGAGTGGTATTTTTTTTCGGGAGGGAATAATGTTATTTTATCAAGAATGCCAACTGCCAGGAACTTCAGACAGACACAAGAAAGTATCCAGTCCTAGTGCAAGCAACTGTGCTCATAGAAAATATCTAAAAGGCATCTTTGGAAAAAGGGGAAGTTTTAAATTACAGGTTTGAGGTTTTTTTCTTTTGGCTATTTTTAGACCCAGTCTTTGTTTTATAGATATCTGTTGGAAGCAAAATACCCAAACTGACTTGCACCACCACACAATTCTTTCTTTTTCCCCTTTGGCTGTATGTTTTGGCTGTTACCATTAGTACCCCTAAAGGTGCTGAATGCAATTTCTAAAGTAATTCACGTGACAGATCACTTGCTTAAATCAGCTGGAGTTCCTTGAGATGTAGTATTTTTTTTTTTAAATAATGGTGCTCTGCACAGATTAGAGAATTTAATATCACTTAAGAACCTTTACTAGGCAGCTGCTTCTACATTTATTTGTTTTTAATGGAAAGGCAAAACATATAAAGCTTAAAACCTTGAACAAAATACACCAATCAGAAATACAGCCCCAGGCTGTTAAAACATTTCTTGCAGACTGGCAAAAAATGTGGCTTGCAAGGCAGCTATCCACCTTTTTTTGGTGAGAAACTGCTTTTCTTTTTCAGAAGGCTCACAAGACAGTGATTAGGAAAAAGAAAATAAAAAGGTGAAATGTTAACTCACTTTCATTAATCCAACCCTTCCTTTCATATCTATGGTTACATGCCCAAATACTGGTGTATTTATAACTAACTTCCCTCTGTGAAATTATTTGAAAGGAACTGGTTTACAGCTAAAAAAAAAAAAAAAAAAAAAGGCTCACTTTTTTTTTTTTTTTTTTTTTTTGCCAACAAATCTTCGCAGGCATTACATTTGCATTAGCAGTAAGAATATTGCAATAAATCTTCACCTCACAAAGCTTTCTGCAACCATCTGTCAGGAAATCTGTATTAGCCTGGAGTAAGCATCGCTTCACATCCTTTTTTTTCTTACTCTAAGGTTAAAAAAATACCAGTTTTAACAAAGACATGAACTCATTTCATCAGGCAGAAATTAGGAAGATGAGCAGAATGCACACAGGGCTGCTCAGATAATACATTTCAGGGTAAGGCTTTAAACATCTGACTTATGGTGACTGGCTGTCTAAATCCTGGCAAGCTGCATAGTCAAACTTTTCCATGTCAGAATTTCAAGACATTTGCCATTGCCAGCAGGAACAAAAGTGGTTGTAATTCACAGGGTGGGAGACGAATGAGCTTC
>NW_010146862.1:0-17305 GCF_000699245.1 Pterocles gutturalis
GTCTGGTGTTCAAACAATTAAAATTTTCAAGTCTGAAGCGAAGCCCTTGGCAGCTGGATGCTGTCATTGTGCAGTGTCCCTGCTGCTTTATCGGGGACGCATCAGCCTGCGTTGCTGCACTCTAAACGGTGCTGACTGACCGATTTTTCTTCATTTTATTTCCACAGGAGGCTTTGCCTTTTGGAATTAATTAGTTTTTTTGGACAATGCTCCTTTCTGCCTCCCCCACCCCACTCCTTGATCTAACTTTGTATTTTTCTTTTGCCGGTATTATTGGCCTTGATTTTGCTCCCGTGTTCCAGTGGTATTGTTTGAGCAGCACTCCGGCAATTTGAATCCATGTTAGCACATCCCTGCACTGGGATGAAGGTCTCTGGATAACCACGGGGAAGCTCGATAGCTGGAGTTCCATTTGCTGGGTTACATTTTCCGTGTGTGTTGATGTTAGCGGTATCCACACACAGATCTGGTTCTGTGATCAAAGTTGTCGCTGATGTTGTGGTTTCCACCCCAGCTTTGTTGCCTCTAAATAATAAGCTGAGGCTTTCTTTTCCAGGATGTTTGTGCTCTGCTTGTCCAAGCCTGTCAGCTGGTTCACCTTGATCAGGAACATCTTGTCAGCAAAGTTTGTCAGCTTATCCATCACTTACTGAACAGATTTCAGGTATGGAAAGTTTGGCCTTGTCCCTCCTTGCCCTGTGGGCTGGCTCCCTGGTCCCCCCCGCGAGCCAGGGAAGCCTTCTGTGTTTTTACGGGGCTGTGGAGCTGACCTTCATGCAGTTTCTTGGATTTTCCCTGTATTGCTTGTTTATTCTGAGATGCTGATCTGCGCCTCTAGCATGGCTGAGGGGCTCCTCATGTAAAACCAGCTCTCAGTCAGAAGTGATACACCATCGGAAATACTCTTGGTTATAGGACACTTGTGTTATTTATCCATTTCTTAAGTGCGGGCTGGTCCTGTGGCTGTGTGCAGTGTTAACAGCCAGCTCACCTGAGTCTGTCACCAATCTGTTCGGGTGTATTGACCCCAGCAGTGCATGACAATGTTTTCCTGACCACTGCCCTTTTCTGTTGGGACAGGTGATGGTTGATGAACAGAGCTTGAGTTTTCTTCTCTCCTACTGCATCTCTGCACTTAAGCAGTGCAGCTCTTGGACACATGTTGAAATTCTGCAAGCCTTAGCAGCGCTTGTTTACAACAATGGACCGAAGTGTCAGAAGGTGAGTTTACAACCTAAGACAGAGTAACCACAACAATATTTACATCCTTTTGTTATTTCAAATTTATTTTTTAAAAAGTATCATGTTCTCAAATTGCCACACCTTTTGTGTTAAGAATAATCCCATTTAAATAGTGACTGATATTTGTAGAAGAGTTGAATTTCAGGTGTGATAGGTGCGTATACTAATACTCAATAGATAATGAGATTCTTCCCATGACAGATACGTCTGTACCTGCGGGCTCCAGCTGCAGCCACCACCTCTTACCTGGCCTGAGCCTATTAAAGAGGGGCACCAGGCTTAGTCTGCAGACTAACCACCCTGGTGTGCCTGTGTGCCAGGCAGGAAGAACACAGGCAGCTTCAAATTGCACATTACTCACCAGGCTCCATTGAGGATCCTGAAATTTATCCTGTAACCGGATCGGGTCTTTAGAGCGCGGTGGGCTCAAAGCCATTTCAAAGTGGAGACTATCAGGCATCAGTCCTGAGGTTTGTACAGGGCTCCGTGTTGCTGCAGTGTGACTGATAGCATTTGGTGTGCTGAATTCCCCTGCTGTCACCAGCTCTTGGCAGCTTGCAGAGCAGTTCTGCTGTTGGGCTGAAGCACGGGGTGGTGATCGCAGCAGTTTTGGAGCTGCCAGCTTGCGGGGGTTTGCAGCCTATGTAACGGCAGCAGTGTGGTACAGCAGTTGTTACTAACTGAGCTTTACGTCTGGGAAGAAAGCATAAATTGGGACTCAGTCTGAACTATACTCACACTTGATTTTTATTTAATACAAAATAAGAGAACTTTGGAAATTAGTATTTCCTTGTCATTTTTTATAAACATAATCTGTCTATGGAATCTGAAATGGCAGCTGACATCTTAGATATGTTTAGCTACCAAACAGAAGAACCAGGAGGCTGAGGGAAGAGCACTGACCCCTAACGACTTTTGGTGGTTTGTTTTAGCATCTCCCAGATTTGCTGGGCAAGACTGGGCTCCTGGTGCAGTTCAGTGATTCTGCTCAGCCAGACGTGGAACTCAGGAGGGCGGCAGTACGCAGCATGGCAAACCTGTGTCTCGGGTGCGTACAAGGCTTTTCAGTGGGGGAGTGGCTGCTGTAGAAGATGTGCATCTGACAGCATGGACAGCTGCTCTGCTCTGGTTTGTGCTGGAAACAGCAAGTTCAGGACCAATAAGGTGTATATGCATGAATTTGAAATTTAGTGCTCCAAGATATTGTCATCTGTGGATAAAACTGTGAACTGTAAAACTGTAAAAAACCATCTGTCTCCTCCTGCTTTAATTGTAGTGTGCCTGGGCAGCCCTACCTGGATGACTCCTACAGAAGTGTCTGTTTTCAAACTTTTCTAAGTGTTCTGCAGTCTTCCAAAACCTCTGATGTAGATGACATCACTTTTTGCATGGTGAGTCTCATTGTCTAGAATACTCTAATTAGGAGATTGTGCTGCTGGAATATTGGAATTTGGAATAGATTAAATTTGGAATATTGACAACTGAGATCTTGCTTAAGTAGTGTGAATTTTTATTTTTTTTTAATTAGACATAAGTAACTGTCCCACTACTTATGTTGAGCAAAACTGTAATTGCCTTGAAGGCCACTTGAAAGATGTGAACCTTCAGTGTTTGGGAAAGGAAAAGCAAGTGATTCTGTATCTTGGTTTTCAGTTACTGCAAAATGCACTGAAAGGTATCCAGTCGCTTCTCAATGGTGGGAAGATGAAACTCATACAAACTGACCAGATTGGGTCTCTTCTTGCAGTGTTAAAGGTAAATGCTTAAAGTCACCTCGAGAAAGAGGCAGACACTGGCAGGTGCACGTTCCAGATGCTTGTTATGTGGGAAACAGTAGAAGATGAGAAAGAGGGAGCAGAGAAGCCTGAGCGTGGGGGTAAATGTAGTGTGAGATATAAAGAATAAGACACTGGGTTTCTCTCACAGCATTTTAACTGCACTTCCCACAAAAGAATGTGAGAGAAAGATGGGAGGCTCATTTTTTTGGACCCACTTAAAATCCTTCTAGATACAGTTGAATTTCAGATGTTGCATAGCACGGGGAGAGGCAGGACCTGGGGGAAGGCTCACAAGCCCAACCGAAAATTGCTGAACCCCTGGGTAAACGCACAGTGAATCTTTGTGCATCAGAAAGGGAAAGTGTGCTAATGTTTTTGTTTACTGTTCTAGAAATGTATGTTTCATGGGCTGCCAGGACTGAGCATAGAAATGCCCACAGCCTTGTACCCGGCTCCGTTACCTCAGTACGATAAAAGGTCGCCTGTCAAACAGGAACAATCGGAACCAGCCGCCGTTAAGCAGACAGGGGTAAGCTGAAATTGCACCGATTCTACTGCATGCTCCTTGTGTGCGTGTTTGTTGCAGTTGTGTGTTGCCTGACGTGATGTTGGTGGCTAACAGGCTCTTTGTGTTCTGAGCGTGTGAGACATTTCACATTCGCTGCTCTAAAGGTATTGATTGTAAATCTCTGCACAGTGTAACATCGCTTTGTAAATTCAGATGACGAGAACAAACAGCTCTGCAGAGATGGCTTTTCCTGAGCTGAGCTGTGTGCATCAGTTATTCATCTATAGCCAGGAATTCTTGGCCTGCAGACACGGGATTGGTGCCTGCAGACTAGCCAAAGCTTTTTATTTTATAAGTTACGTTTTCTCTCCTAACACTTGCGCAATGGTTTGACTCTTTCTTAGGGAAGTCAAGTTCATTTAGAGACTGATTTTTTTTTTTTTTTTTCTCCCCCCTCCTTTATCTGTTCTCTTAACCCTTCTACAAGTTATTTTTTAACCCTGTAAACATTCTGGATTACCGATTATCTGAAAGACATTAAATAAAGTTGTATAGTCATGTTCCTTTTTAGATGTTAAATACCTCCTGTAAATCTAAAAGAACTACAGAACTGTTTACTGTTCCTCTTCTTTAATCATTTTTTGTATGAAATATGATTTTTAACTCAAAGATCTGTTGGAAGTCTTTTGCTTTACTGAGGCCAAAGCTTAATTTTTGAGGCTATTCAGATATATACTGCTTACTTACACTAAGGTGTGACTATACTCATGTTGCTACTAATAACCAGAGTTTGCAGACTCTCAGATATTAAAGAAGCGATTGTTTCTGCATGTACAGTATTGCACATACATATAGTTGCACTTATGTGCAGTATTGTTGCATCAGAAGATGCTAAGTAGCTGTGGTAATTCTTCGTTCAACTAAATCTTGTCTAAAAACTCATTTAGAAACTTGTATAATTTAGTATTGATGTACTATACCAAGGGTGTGACCTTTTATATTAAACTCTGCTTTAATTCTGGATTAGCAATTAGATTTGTTTTCAGATGAGACCTTTTTCCCTTAGTAAAAGATTTACAACTATAAAATGCTTGCACATCTTTCTAGATTCTATTTCAAAAGATTAAAAAAAAAAATCTATTTTTCATCTTAAAACAGAACCGAAGAAAAAAATCCAAAGGGAAACAAAAGAAGGGAGAGTCTGGGGAAGAAGGGAGAGAAGATTTGGGTGATGCAGGAAGTGGATCAGTCCTGGGAGCAGACATGCTGAAATTGCGCTTGGGGGATGTGCAGGACAGTCTTGGTTCAGATCCTCGGACTCGTGCATCAGATGTTCCATCCGTGCCTGCTGGAAAGGATCACGTGTCTTCACCTTATACTAGCTGGAAAAGAATCAGCAGCAGTGAGTCAGAATATTCTGATGCTGAAGGTGGAATACAGAGCAAGACGAGGTGATTGTTGATCATGTAAACGTAACGCGTGGTAGCAGGGCGTGCTGTTCATAAGTTTAAGCTCATGTGTCACGTTAAAGCATACCTTTTGTTCCCGTAGATCTGGCACAAGTTTTACATGTGTGCGGACTCTCTTGCACTTCCTCAGGATCCTAGTGCTTTGTTCTTAGTCAGAGCTGTTGAGGAAATCACTTTTCCTTCTGATTCATGTGGTGATACAGGAAAATCGGAAGGCAGTAGTTCATATTCATTTGAAAGTAAATTTGTTTTTTCTCTTCCTGTTCTTAGTCTAAAAAATTTGTTCTCACAGCTAGCCACTAATGTAAGTGAAAGAGGTTAAATCCATTATTTTTCACTGCTGGTATTTCATTAATCTTTTTTTGTTATTTTTAAGATCTTATCAAGCCAATGTTCGTCAGGGGGCTCTAGCCTGTTTCCTCTCCGCTATAAAATCAATAGAAAAAAGAGTTCTGTATGGCTACTGGTCAGCGTTTGTTCCTGACGCACCTGGTATTGGCAGCCCCCAGTCCGTGTCCTTGATGACCATTGCTTTGAAGGACCCGTCTCCAAAGGTGAGGCAGTTGCGAGTACAGAAAGTATTGTATTTTTCCTGTGTTAATCTTAAGAGTTGCCTTCTCCGGCCTTCGGGAAGGACTTTGGCTACTGTATCTGTGGTGCTTGGTCGCTGTAACACAAGAAATAAGAGGCTGTGTTGGTTAAGGAGACAACGGATTGGTTGTATACTGCTTAAAGTTACAAGAAAAGATAGTTGGAGCTGAATTTTTTCTTGCTGGAGAAACAGCCTTGCATAAATGTTAAAATTCTCCATCAACTCGAAGGAGGTGTTAAAAGTGGGTAACAGCACTGTTGTCTCATTTCAGACCCGTGCCTGTGCTCTTCAAGTCCTTTCAGCCATCCTGGAAGGCTCTAAGCAGTTTCTGTCTGTTGCTGAAGATGCTAATGATCACAAGAGAGCTTTTACTCCCTTCTCTGCAACTATTGCTTCCAGCATCCGGGAGCTGCACCGCTGCCTGCTGCTAGCCCTGGTGGCAGAATCCTCCTCTCAAACACTAACACAAATCATCAAGGTAACTGTACTGTGAATGTTTCAAATGCTGCCCAGGAGCTGGTGTTGGTCTCTAGGTTAACTCTTGAAGAAAGTTTGCACAGAAATTATTGTGGCTGTTGAGGACTAAGGTGGCGGGGGGAAATAGATGTCAGCTCACAAGGCTTCATTGACTGAGTCTTCCCACAGAGTCCAGTCCAAATCGGAAAATTCCAGTCCAAATTGGCAAAAAAAAAAAAGCTTTCCATGGGCTATTGCAATTCATTCATCTTTATGCCAGGTTGCAGTAGTTAAATACTTGTTCTGAGGAGCCAAGTTTGTAACCAGTTTTCAAACAGCAGGTAATTGGGGCATTTGTTTTCAGGTGCCCTCAGATAATTAGCTGTCTGAGGGACCTAAATTGCAAATGTAAAAACAAATCTGTTGGAGGCCAGGCTGACGTTATAACCACCACTCCATGTATGTTCTTGTGTTTCAGTGCCTTGCAAATTTGGTTTCAAACGCACCGTACAGCCGGTTAAAACCTGGGTTGCTGACAAGAGTGTGGAACCAGATAAAGCCATACATTTGTCATAAAGGTTTGCATTCTGTTTGGCTCGAGTCTCTTTGTGCATGTTATATCTTAATTCAGCACTGGTTATTACAAAATAGTTGTGGGTTTCCCCCTATCGCCCTGTGCTTCATAATTACATAAGCATAGGTGTTGCTATGGAATTATATGTTATCATCTGACTTGTCTGAAAGCTGCTGAAGAAGGATGCTGGCGTGTCGGTGAGATGCTAATGGACTGGCTTGTTCTTCCCCCGCCCTATTCTTTCTTGCAGATGTTAATGTTCGAGTTTCTAGTCTCACGCTATTAGGGGCTATAGTATCTGTCCAGGCACCTTTGCCAGAGGTGCAGTTACTTTTGCAACAGCCCAGTTCTTCAGGGCTAAGTGCTAGTGGTAGCACAACCCCTCACCGTTTTAATTCTTCTGAGCAGTGGAGAAAAGCCCCCTCCTCAGAAGGGGACCCTCCAGGTAATCCAGCAGGATGTACATCCTCAGAGCCATGCTGGCTTCTCCGTCTCTGCGTTTCCATCATCGTTCTGCCCCGAGAGGATTCCTGTTCTGACAGCGATGCTACTTTTCCATCATTTTCCAGCATTTATGAACCGTGTCCCCTTCGACTGGAATCTTTGCAGGTGGGGATGAACAGCCAGCTCGTCAAATGAACAACTTGGTGCGATATCAAATTATCTCATGTCAGCCAAGCCTCAGTCAAGGTTGCCTTTGCTCCTAGCTCTTTCAGTGAGATTTAGGCTAAAAATTTTGTAATATGCATCCCAAGGAGCCTCACTCTTTGTCTGGAACAATGAGTATTTGTTAAATCCGGCTTCACAGAGCCCGGCAGCAGTATTGCAGGACATACAGAACATGTTGCTCTTACAGGTGCTCTTGCTTAGTTTTTTAGCTGCAGGAGACTAACAATAAATAATTCATTGTGTTGCTACCTGATAGTGCTTTTGTGGCCCTTTTTTGAACAAGATAATGGAATAGGGAGGTTTTAAATTAGCTCTGGTATTGTGCTGCGAGGTGTGTCTGTTACATCAGAATTTGGTGTATGAACTCGGTGTTGATTAGCCCATTAATAGCCTCTCTGTGTGTGTTTGGGGTATTTTGGTTTACCAGAAGGAAGAAACACTGACTGGAATTTCTTTTGTTTGTGTTTAGGTGTTGGCTCTTCTGGTGAAAGGTTATTTCTCTATGGCTCAGAGCTATTTCCTGGAACTTGGAGAAGTGGCTTGCAGATGCATGGAAGAAATGGATCCATCCATTCAGCTTCATGGAGCCAAAGTAAGAGCATGAGAAAACATCAGCATTGTTTAACCAAGCCAATTTTATCTATTTGTGCTTTGCAAATACAGATGAGTAGTGATGAATATTCAGAACATCTGTGTGTGCGACGCAGCACACTGCAAAGAGCTGGGCCTGCTGTAGCTCTTTGGGAAATGCAGTACCCTGACACTGGGAAATGCACCTTCTGCTTCCCATCTTGAATTCTTAGCAGAATTTTGTTGCTCTGATGAGTCACCAGGGAGCTTGGGGAATACAAGGACTATAGCACTAGCCCTTCCCTAATTTAGCATCAGCTGGTGCAGGAGCTGTAATCTGTTACCCAAAGGAAAGCTCAGAGAGATTTCCTCTTTGTGTGTCAATTTGTTACTCTGCTCTAGCTGGAGACTTTATGCAAGAAAGGCTTTTCCTCTCATTTCTTCACTAGCGGAGACAGAGTGCAAAACAATATCAAATCTTTTGGTTTTGTTCCCTGGGTAAGTAGGTGTAGTCCTAGAGAAAGGTTGCCATAGTTCCATGGTGCTTGAGTCATCCCCGCTAAAGACCTGCTTGGTTTGTTGTTTCCCTGCAGCTTCTGGAGGAGCTGGGCACAGGTGTGCTGCAGCAGTACAAACCCGATTCAGACGTCGCCCCTGATCAGAGAGTACCTGTCAGCGTGGTAAGTGTGTGGGCTGCCTCCAAGATTCCACTGCACTGAGCTTCCTTTCTTGAACTCCCTGCAATGTTACTGGCACAGATACGGATTAATCAATTGCAGGAAAGCAGAAAGGGACTCAATACCCTGCGGCTTTGTAGGTGCTGATATGTACAATTTTTGTAGACTTCCTGTGTTACTTTGGCATTTGCTTTTGTCTGTATGCTGGTGTAGGTGTGTTGGGTTTTTCTTTTTTCTTTTACATGATGTTAATGCTGCCTCTCTGCCTTTCCTCATCCCCCCTCTTCATGCCCGCTGAGAGAACAGATTGATTTTGCACATGTCATTACTGCTGCAGAAAACCTAGACAAACACTTGTAGAGTTTTGGTGAATTTCCATTGTTACAAGAGCCAGCCTACATGTTCTGGCTGCTCACAAGTGCAGAGGGAGTGGCCAGAACCATAATGTATGTGATTTCAGAAAAATAATTGTTTCAGGCTGTTTGTTGGATAAGTTTGCAGGAACTGAGGAGCTGGCATTCCAATAGTAACGTAGACCTGTTTAAGTCTTGCTTCTGTGAACAGAAAAATCTCTTCATGGTAAGCTTTGAGCTGGTCACCAGTGACCCTACAAGCCAGGAAACACGTTCAGCAGCACTGAGTTCTGTTACTTGATATAAATGTAAATTGTCAGGGAAATGAAAATACCCGGCTGTGTGGATTCAAGAGTGGAATCGTAATTCTACCTAATGCAATCTAATCTGAGTGTCTGGCTTTGAGAAGGAAGCAAACAGAACTCGGTGAATGCATACTTGATGGAGTACTAAAATGTCTTTAAAATGTCTCTGACTGCTAAGAATTTTAGGCTTCCAAACAGTTGTAATCACTGTCCTGTGTGATTATGCTACCTGCTGTGAGAATGTCTTAAAGATGATCATAGAAGAAGACAGTCTGTTCTAGAACTTAGGTTTAATTGCTGAGTTTAAGTAGGTAAACCTGGCTGCTTCCTCTGTAGGTTGTAACTTTCTGGACTCTGATGTTGAACGGCCCCTTACCTGGCATTCTGCAGAACTCTCCACACGCAACTCTTCAGACAAGCGCCTGTGATGCCCTCTCCTCTATCTTGCCAGAAGCTTTCAGCTGTCTGCAGGTATGAGAGCACTCCTTCAAGCGTGTTTTTTTTACCTATTGAGGCTTTGTTCTTGTCTAGCAGATGACAGTAGTGGAAGGTCTTTTAACAGTTACAAGGAGAGAGTAGAGGAATCTTCCAGAATTTTTTTTTTTTTACATTCTGAACAAGTTGTGACTACTGAAGACTGGAAAAGGCAATGTTGGGAGTAATTAGTCTGTCAGAACAATTGAACTGTGGGTCATAGAAGCTGTTTGGCGCTGCCATGAGTACTCAGCCTCAGCGATGATGCACGGGAGATGGAGGGCAAGAATTTCATGGCACGAAGGAGGGGTGAAGGGTTGTTATTTTGCTGGTTGAGTGTTTGAAGGGACAGCTGAGCTAACAGCCACGGACTGACATTCACCAGTTTACATACATGGTTTCTTTTTCTTTTGGCTGGCTTTTAAAACACTAAATGGTGGTGATTGCTCTGGCAGAAGCAAACAAATGTGTTGGCCTTGCTCTCCTTTTGCAACATGAAATACGCTTTTAAACATGAAAGCCTTGGCAGGGTGTCACCGCTGCATTGTGCAGCTCCTTCTGTGTCACTGTGCCCTTCTCGATGGGGAGTGCTCTGCCAGAGCTCATTTGCCCAAGAATTGCCAGTCCAGCAGTATCTCTGGAATTCTCCGGTTTCTCCAAGTACAGCATGTACTTTAGCACCCTGTACTTTGATCCCATACACTCTTGTCCCTCTGGCCGTGTGGGGTCAAGTCAGTGCCCACTCTGACCCTTTGCTCTGATGAAACAAAAATCTTTGTCATGGGTTGGTAAACTGACAATCTGCCCAGGATGAACTTAATCTGCCTGGCTGTTCTTGTTAATGAGGCGGAAAGAGTCAAGTAAGATGGGAAAAAGCAACTGATCCAGCCTGTTTTACCTCTGAGGGCCATGCCTTCTGCGTTTGGATGGTAGTTAATATTTGGGTTTCCTTTGTGGTTGTATCCAACAGCAACAGGATCGCATTTGCTGGAAGCATTCCTCTTTCCTCTGTGGCATCCCGAAATGCGTCAGTTTACTTTAAAGACAAGACTATGGTTCTGTAGATTCCACCTATTAGGGTCTTTCAAGGTGTTTGTCATTTGTCTCTCTGTGGGACAGAGATCTCTCGGTTTCTCTTGATTGCTATGTCTGTTTATCTTTGCAGAACGAGCAGCAGATACTGTGCGTCACTCTGCTGCTTGGCCTGAACCACAGCGAGAACCCGCTGGTAAAAGCTGCTGCCGCACGTGCGCTTGGAGTCTACATCCTCTTCTCTTGCCTTCGTCAGGTCAGAACTGCCCTGATTTTCTTCTGAGCCATTTTATAATGGGTTTGATGAACCATAAGATGTGGCACATGAGTTTTTTTTGAATGAATCAGCCTGCCTTATTGCTTCTGGTCTGTAGCGTGTCTGTAGCTTTGCTTTACTGTCTCCAGACCTGCTCTTGCCTTCTGTGTGGTGAGCAGAACCAGGGCAGCTTTAAGGGAGATGAAGAGCTTATTTAGAGAAAAATGTTGATTTGTTTCCACAAAAAAAATATAAAATCTTAGTTTGGCTGAGCTGGAAGACTGTAGTTTTTGCAATGTGGCCTGAAATGGATGATTGTAATAAAAAATGTATGCAGTAGCCGACATTGAGATTTGAGTCCAAAATATTTAGAAAGAAAATCCTTTACTATAGGCAAGGGAGTGCAAACTAAATGTGATGTACCATAGAAGAGAAAATGAGACAGGCAGCTCAATGGAGAGTTTGGAGAAGCAATTACTTTATTAGGAGTGGGATTTGATAAGATTGGCAGGCCAAGTAATTGTGTTAAAATCCAAAGTAACGAAAGCACCAGTGAAATCAAATAAGATGTTGAAACCTTTGAGCAAGAGCTACCCAAGAGAGTGGTGAGCTTGGTCAGCATGCAGCTTTGACTGCTAATTAAAGATTAAACAAAGCTGTGCAGAGAGCACCATAAACATGTTAAAAGTTGTCGCCTAAAAAAGAAGAGTATTAATAGAGCTGGTCCCTGTGCGGGTATCGTTGTCCCGAGAAAGGCCAGAATGTGTATGTCACTAAGGAAACCACCCGAGTTTTTAAAACTTTCTAACTTTGAGGCAGTTGTTACGTTTACAGGATGTGATGTTTGTGGCAGACACAGCAAACGCTATTCTGAATTCCCTCCATGACAAGTCTCCGAACGTCCGTGCCAAAGCAGCCTGGTCCCTGGGCAATCTGACAGACACGCTGATCATCAACATGTGCGTAAGCGCGCCCTGGCCCGCAGAGCTCCCCTCTCTGCCCGCATCCCCGTAGGGTCACACAGAGGCTATTGGTCTACTTAGTATCAAAAAAGCCAAAATTTGTGCCCTGGCCCACGGAGCTCCCCTCTCTGCCCGCATCCCTGTAGGGTCACACAGAGGCTATTGATCTACTTAGTATCAAAAAAGCCAAAATTTGGCTTGGATGCTTCTTTTTTACCGCTCTGTGTGTCTCCCAGCGTGTGACCCTGCGTTACAAGTCTCCCATATCCAGCTGGGGTTGAGCTCTACTAAACTGCTTGGCTTTAGGTCTTTCTAATCATTAGTTCTGGAGTACATTCCAAGTTTACTTTTCAGTTTTTTATTTCTTGTACGTTGCTTTGTGTAATTGCATGTTCCCTGGTTACTTTCCTTTCAACATAACACACCAGGAAGATTAATAAATATTTAACACTTACTGAAGGAAGTCTAACCTACCGTTACATCTTTAACAGGAGAAACAGTTATCATATATTCCTGCTAAAGAATTGCCTCTGAGCAATTCATTGCCCTCTGTTCTTTATTACAGACTTAATGCCTTGCTAACCGGCTTTCTTGCATTGATAGCTTAGTTTTAAATTAATAAACATAGTGGTCACATGCAGTAAGGTCTGTCTTACATATTAGCCTTCTGAAGAGTGAGGGTTGTTGGGACGGCTTTACAAAGGGTTGTGTCGCATCTTTGGGGATGGGTCGTCTGAACCGGCCTTTCACAGTGTCATTCTTCTGCCAGGGAGACGATGGGCCAGAGCTTCCAAGAGGAATTTTCTGATCTCCTCCTGTTGAAAATGTTACGCTCTGCGACTGAAGCGTCCAAGGACAGAGACAAGGTATGGCTGAGGGGAAGGAGGGTGGAGTTATCATAGTGGAGTTAACTCTTGCATTTTTATTAAAAAAAAAGGTGGGGGGGAAAAAGAAGGAAAAAAGGCACCAGTTACTTAGGGGTGTTTTGTCCCAGCGGATGGGGAGCTGCAGCTTGGTGGCCGCTCTTGAGGACTGCTGTTTGGAGGTTTCCCGTGTTGTTTGACCTGCGGGGCGTTTGGTTGTGCTTTTCCACAGTGTGTTTTTTCAGGATGACCACTTGCAGAGAATGATCTTTTTGTGTTCCAGGTGAAGAGTAATGCGGTCCGGGCCCTTGGGAACGTGCTGCATTTCCTTCAGCCATATCACGTAGCAAACCCCAGGTTCCGGGAAGCCATCGAGGAGTCTCTCCAGGCCCTTATTTCTACTGTTCAGAGCGAGGCCACAATGAAAGTGCGCTGGAATGCCTGTTACGCGCTGGGGAATGTATTTAAGAACCCTGCCTTGCCGCTCGGTGAGTGATGTGTCCCGCTGGCTTTGGATTTGCAGAGCAGGTTGGGGCTTTGATGAGAAGGTCTACGTTACAGATGTGCTGGGGAAAAGGGGAGAAAGCAAACTGAGCTGAATCTTGCTGCCGTAGCTTCCCCAGAGCTCTTGCCAGTGGAATAGGCTGAGATCCTGGGAATGCTGGTGCAGGCATAGCTGTGCTGTGGTCAGTTGGATCTGTCGTGTGTCGTGCTAGAAGAGAGTGTGAGGATGGGATTATAGCTGTGAAGAGATGCAGAATGTCACTTTTCCTCTTACGAATTTCAGAAGGTTAACTGGTTTTTAACTAATTTTTCATTTCATAACCCCTGATTCTCTCATTTGGGTGAGAATAAATACAATAAATGTAAGCTCATTAAGTATTTAGGACATATATTTACAGTTTTGTGTATTTTGACTGATTGAAAAAGGGTTTTCTGGTTTGCTTGGGTTTTTTTGTAGGAGAGGCTCCTTGGACCACGCAAGCATATAGTGCACTTTCCTCAGTAGTGAAGTCCTGCAAGAATTTTAAAGTCCGAATCAAATCAGCCATGGCCCTCTCCATCCCTAGCAAGAGGGAGTGCTACGGCTCCACCGAGCAGTTCTGCCAAATCTGGAGCGCCTTGGTGGTGGCCTTGCAGAAGAGTGAAGACACCGAGGACTTTCTGGAGTTCAAGTACAGTGCCAGCCTGAGGACGCAGATCTGCCAGGCTCTGCTTCACTTGCTGAGTCTGGCAAAGAGCACAGACCTGCCGGTCATTTGGAAAACCATGAAAGAACACGGGGATGCCATCAGAGCCTACGTCTTGCAGTATCTGAAAGCTGGGGTTGAAGAAAACGAAGCAGGAACGCACACGGACTTGTGTGAGAGGGAGAAGATATTAAAAGGAGCTATCGAACATCTCGGTGGGGTAGAGAAACAGCTGGGGGGCAAGGCTCGGGTAAGGGTGTCTGGTTATCTAGAAGACGTCTTGACAAACCACGCCAATGCTGCTGAATTAACGGAGGCTTAGAAAGAAATACCTGTTTCGGTGACCAAAGACTTACACTTCTGTCTGGGCAGAGAGGAAACGAGCTGCTTTCATTGACACAGGGCATCCACAAGAAAAGTTTCCTGTTGCTGGTATTAATTTATTTCAAACTTAACATCATTCATGATGCCTGGTGGAAAAGATGTGTAGAACTGCATAGGAAAAAAAAAATGTGTTTAGTGAAAAAAGTTGACAACTTAAGTTGTCCTCCCTTGGTTTTGTTTGTACACTCAACTGTTACAGGGTTCCCCCTTGTAAAACAAATGCCTTTTCCTTCTCTCTGTGTTTTATAAAAACAGCCTGTTCTCTGAGCTTATCTGAAAGCATTTTGTTACTATTGCTGCTGTATTCAAAATCATGTTTGTAAAGGAGGGATCTGGAAGAATTTTGTTTTTCTGACCACCGCAAATGTTGTCACTCATGTGTTCCTGCAATAAACCCAAATATGCCAATATTTGAATAATGGCTCAGAGCAAACACGCTCTGCCTTTATCTGTCGACGTTCCTGGTGTCCTACACCTGGCCTCTGCCTCCCTGCTCCCTTCACTCTTCCAAAAACTTGGAATTCCTCGTTTCCAGGTGGATGGTACTGTGCTGCGTAAGCTAGAAAATTCAGCGTAGGTTTTTGGGGCTTGGTTGCCTTTCTGCGGGAGGTGTAGTGATGCTCTGAGCTGCGTCTGGGTTTGTTTCTGAAGCTCTGTCCCTTTCCCCTTCCTTCACGAGGCCGTTGCTCACTCTGCTGTGTCCTTGCTGTGCCGAGAGCCGGGGAGGACTGAGCTCTCTGATGTTGCTGGGGACGAATCCCGGCCGCCAGGAATGAGCCGGGCTGTGGGGCCCTGGGAGAGTGAAGTGCTGCTCTCCTAACCTCAGGGTGGGTGTTTGAACAGAGCTCAGGGCAAGCCCTGCCTGTCATTAAAGCTCTTTGTGATACAAAATGGGTCTTTCCATCCTTGCAAGCTGTGAGTTTCCGAAACCCCTTCAGCCTCACCGAGTCTTCTTCCCTGGATGCAGGGGCCCGGTTCCTGCCAAGAGCAATGTCTCCCGCTGTAGCAACCTGCAGCAGGAGCAGCTCTGCCAGCACCTGGCTTGGCCCAGGGCCGGGAAAGGCTGGGCAGCTGCCTGGGACGGAGGCTGAGGAAGAGCGCAGCAGAGCTGAGCATCGCTGCTGGGACGCATCCTGGCTCTGGAGCACCCCTGGCTCTGCTACAAATCACAAATTTGCACTTGGGCCGATACTTACTCCTTTTCTTTCTCTTTGGCAGCTGCAGTGGCACCTGTACCCACCTTCTGAGTCTCCACCATCTGCACCAAGCCTGTGTTTTGCAGCTGGATCCTGCCTCTGGGTGAAATCTGTCCCAGTACCATTGAAATCCCAACTGTGCCTGGATTTCTTCTCTTTGGAGCTGCCTCCACCCTGCACCAGCTGAAATACCGGCGGTGAGGTGGCTGTGGGACCCGGTACCCGGTGCGTGGTTGGGCACCAGCCCCAGGCATCTGCTCCAGCCGCCCACGTCTGCTGTCAGGGTGTTCTGAACGGAGAAATCTCTGATCCTGTGCACCCCAAGAAGCGGATGGGAGCTGCTGGGCTTATCAATAGCACGCAACCACCCTCTTTGGTTTCAATAAAAACTTGTGTGAAGCCTCACCCAGCTCCTGAAACGGACTTTTGTGCTCTGAGTAGCACCGAGGGAGGCAAAGCGAGAGCTCAAGTGCCTGAGTAAACCGGAATTAATTGTCTTTGCTGAGCGTGGAAAAGCCTGGTGTGTTCACGGGGGGGGTGGAGAGGCAGGAGCTGGTGGAACTCCATCAGCATCTTCCGAAAATGATCCAAACTCATCATCACCCCTGCCTCCCGTGGGGGCTCAGCCTCGGAGCAGCCGGTGGCTGCATCCCCCTTGCCAGCTCCTGGGCAGTGCTGGGGGGACACATGGTGCAGGAGGGTGGAGGGGGCAGGTACGGCCATTCAGGGCTGATTTCTGTGGGCAACAATTAAAAGGCGGCTGGGTGGGGGCCTGGGTCCGTCATGGGGGTCAGCTGTGCCTGGCCCCTGCCCGGGGGTATTGCTGCTGGACCTGTGGTGATGTGCGGGTCAGTGATGGTTTTACGTCTTTTTAGTGTCGGATGCTGATTTTTGGTGCCTGGCAGGGCAGCGTGGGATGTGTGTGCTCTGTGCTGCTTGCTGCCAGTGAGAGCCGTGGGGCTGGATACAGCCGCTGTCCTCGGCCGGGGACCGGTGAAGCACGAGGTGCTCGGGGCCAGCAAAAGGCAGCACCTTCCCCACCCCGGCCAAGGTTTTATTGTGCTGCCTCTTTATTGTGGTGTTTACAAGCCAGGCGCTTTTATAGGTTTTCCTATGAATGGTTTCAAGGAGAAGGTAATTACCTTATCACATGCAGCGTGATTTATAGCCAAGGTGGCAAGGGACATTCAAGCTCCGCATCGGCTCTGTTTGAAAGACAATCTGCCCCTTCTTCCGCGTGGGGTCACTGGGGGGGTGAAGACAAAAGGGTTTTAGTGCCCGGTCCCAGCACCGGGACATCTCCTGCGGCTGAGCCCTGGGGGAAGCATTTCCCTGGCGGTGCCGATGGGGCTACTGCACCCCCGTGGGCTCCCCGTGGCGGGGGTGGGTTCTCCCCGTGCCACCCAGCAAGGAGCAACCCGGGGAGTTCAAAGCTCAGGCTGCAGCTCGGGTTATGAAGCCGTTTTCCTATGGAACTGTGTTCCCTGGCTCAACGAACACGCAGCGCGCTGCCCGAGAGCCCGCGTGGGCACGGCAGCGATGTGCCTCATGCTGGGACCAGCGGGTGTGTGCGGGATGTCCTGGTGAACTGGAGTGCTTGGTTTGCATAGAGTCACAGAAGGGTTTGGGCTGGAGGGGACCTTAAAGCCCATCCAGTGCCACCCCAGCTATGGACAGGGACACCTCCCACTAGCCCCGGTTGCTCAAAGCCTCATCCAGCCTGGCCTTGAACCCCTCCAGGGAGGGGGCATCAAA
>NW_010146863.1:0-3559 GCF_000699245.1 Pterocles gutturalis
GACGGGTGCGGCCGGGGAAGTGAAGGGGAGCGGAGCCCGTGCGCGGTTCTGAGCTGGCCGGAGAGAGCAGGGAGCTCTCCCGGACACCCACACGCCCGAGACTTGGGCGCAATCCCTCCTTGTCTCCTTTGTCGATGTGACTTGTCTGGGACTTGGGGATTAGCTCCTGGGAGATGAGTCTCTACAGGCGTGTGCTCCAAGCCGGCAGAGAAATAGAGCCATCCAGCATGGGACATGCAGTGCAAGGAAGCTTTGGAGGGAGCGGTGCACCCCACCTGTGTGCCATGGCTTCTTGCAGGCACGGGCTACCTGCTGCAGCCTTCATATTGTTAGCTGTGCCTTGCACAGTGCTGCCCAGCTTGAGGAGCAAGGCCTTGCCTTTCTCTGACAGGGTTTGCCCATACGTGCTCATTTCCTCTTTTCGGAAACAGTGAGTACCCGGATACTTGAGCTTCACTTCAACATTATCTTTTCTCATGCCAATTCTCAGGCAACAGAACAGGCAACTGCATAAACATGTCCAGATTTTTCTCTCCATGCAGTGTCGATACACCCCTAGTTTCCAGCAGAGACATGATGATCTGTCTCAGCCTCCCTGTGGCTGCAGTGCCTCTCCCCATGCACCAGCATCCCTCCGCATGCCAGGCATCCCATGGGACCACCTAAGGAGAAACTCCATCTAGCTGGTTGCCCACACAGGCTGCAATTTTCCCTCTGAGTCTGTGAGCAACATGGTCAAGGTCAGGCCTGCCCCAGGAACCGTGAAGAGGCAGATTTTTCCCCTTTCAGCTCAGCCTGGGAAGCAGAAGGCCTGCAAGACAGGTCCTCCCTGCCAAAGGGTGCAGACACCCTGCAGCACTGCACCGCTGTGCCTGGGGGTAGGGGAGACAAGCAGGCATGCACCAGGGTTACATTCCACATTGCTGGTATGCATGGCTCAAGGGGTTAATGTGGTTCTGCTACAGTGGTGGGTGATTCAGGCTGCCTCCTTGCCCACTTCATCCTTTCACTTTTTCTGGCCCTCAGTAACTGAAAAGCTCAGCTGCAGTGTTTATCAGAAAATATTGGTACTATACAGTGGTAGAAAGGATTAAAAGTCAGTCAGTGGTTCCAGCAAAATTTCTGTGTTCTTTGTAAATATGTATCAACCAAGGAGGGGAAAGAAAAAGAAATAAAGAAAAAAAATATAAATAAAGAAGAGATAAATGAATCTGCTTCCAGAGACTTTGTTTGTGCTGGCATAAGGTTTTTTTAGACAAACTGAGAATTTCCTACTTGTTCCTGGGCTGAACTCAGTGCTCTCTGGCAGAAGTCCATGACTCGCTGTGAAAGTTTCCTATATCTCTGCTTTTGCCCTGATTACTATCTCATAGGCCCAATAGTCATCTGAGACATGACGTGCATGGTGTGCCCAGAGCTGAGGTCTGAGAGCACAGAGGACAAGAGCGGGCCATGGGAGAAGGATCCCCATCAGCACAGTTCATCGGGGTCACTGGCTTTGTTCAGTGCATATTACCCACTGCTCCACACTCACTTGGGCTATCAGTCACCTCTGTCCTTGTCCAGGGCACCGCGGATTTCACAGACAGGGGACAGAGAGGTAGTGGTTGGGCGTTGGAGATGCAGCACCCAGGATGCAAACCTGGGCGTTTCTGAATTGGGTGGCAGTGCTGAAGCACCTGACCACTGCTCAGAGAGTCAGTCTGTCACTTTTGTGGGACAAACCCAGCCTGTGGATGTGCATCCTCATCTCTGAGGGCCACGCACAGAAGTGCAAGCTAAAAATAATCCAGGCAGCCAAATCTGCCGTTAGGATGCACCATGATAACTGGTGATGCCATCTCAGCTTGGCTAGCTGTAGATGAAGTTTCTTGAAGGTGGGACTGGAGGTTAAGGTGTTAACATTTGACTCTACCTAGTAAAAACTAGGTAAGATTTTCCTTCAACATGCTCTCTAGGTTCATATTTGAGTTTTTATGTATGTTTGTTTTGGAGAGAGTTTGAATGAGACAGAGATGGACAAAACCTGAACAAGCCTTCTGCACCAGTGCAACTGCAACTCAGCCTCAGTGAGGAGGGAGGGAATTGCCATTGAGATGCCCGTCCTAAGTGTCTGGGTTTTCTTTTTTTTTTTTTTTTCTTCCTCCTTTTTGATTGTTTTGTGCATAACTTTCCATTCCTTGACATCCTTGCAACTGCTTTTTTTCAGGACCCTCAGCCTCAGTGAGGAGGGAGGGAATTGCCATTGAGATGCCTGTCCTAAGTGTCTGGGTTTTCTTTTTTTTTTTTTCTTCCTCCTTTTTGATTGTTTTGTGCATAACTTTCCATTCCTTGACATCCTAAATGGAGTCTCTCTATACACATCTGTAGCTTCTTCCCATGGGGTTAAATCTGCTCCTTTTCAAACCAAAGAGGAAAGCACCCTTTCATTACAAGAGCTGCATAGTTGGGTCTCTGCAGTAAGATACCTACGTCTGGCATTTCCCTAATTGCTAGAGGTCCCTCAGCAGCTCCTATACCCCTTGGACACACATATCTCCGAAGGAATCTTCCATAGGGACTTCTCACCCCCTCCCTACGGACAAAGAGGGTCCCCAGGATCCAGTATACAAGCTGGGACTTTTGCATCCATTTTCTCTAGGCAGCTGCAGATGGGGATTCAATTTCCATCTCTTAGGGTCAGTCTCCAACACACTGAACCATAGCTACTCCCCTCTCCACACTTGCTGATAAGGCTCCGTGTAGAAATACCTTCAGCCCAGTGCAAATACCAGGATCTGGCCTATATTTGGAGAAGAATCAGGCCTAAAGCTACCGGCGCAGCTGAAGAGAAGAGAAGGGCTGCAAGAGGGTGCAGACACAGCCGCTTGCCTCAGACCATGCACTGCTTGTTTACAGCAGACACAGATGACACTGTTGCATTGCAAAGGCCCCTCGTTTCAGCCATTTCCTTCCGGGAAGGGCCAGGAAGCGGTCTGTTCGGGGCTCTGCCTCATGCCTAGGGGCAACGGCGTGGAGGGGGGGGGGGAAGGAATCGCGGCGTGTCCCTGACGGTGGTGCGGGCGCGGACCCCGGAGGGCTCTGTCAGGGGTCCGCCCCCCAGCCCCTCCTGGGGGAGGCACATCCCCCCTTAAGGTTCTTCTTTTGGGCACCTAAAGACCCCCTCATGCACAGCCCGGAGGGCTGCGAGTTCAATTCTTGTTAAATTCTGTTGTCATTGGCCCTAATTCATCATTGTAACAAAAAAAAAAAAAAAAAAGCCTCGTCACGAGAGTACTCTACACGGAATACTGTAGATTTTCATTTATCTGTGCCTTCCACCGAATTAAATTCACGCCATAAATACTCCTCTGCTTTCAAATCAGGGAGTTTGCCACGCAGATCGTGTTTCTACGGTTCTTTCTAACTTTAAAAGATTGCCGCAGTTTTATGACTCTCGACGAGTCTGGAAGCGATAGCAATTGAAATCGAAAGCCCAAATTCCTGCACGATTTACTCACTGCAATCAGTAAAGCAGCAGATCTAGCTTCCACGGGCAAACTTGTCGTGAATGTCCTAG
>NW_010146863.1:3630-5603 GCF_000699245.1 Pterocles gutturalis
GAGCCTCCTGCAATGTCAGGGAAGTGCTGCTTCCGGCACCCAACAGGTTAAAAAAAAAAAAATCAAGAGCAGGCAAATGCCCTCCGTAGAGATGCCGGGATCCGACGTTCAGACCGACACGGAGGTAGAAACATGTCTTGGATGGGATCCTGTAAATACCATTACACGCTTTCCTGGGCACATCCCACTCACGGCTCTGTCCCCTCTCCCTTCAACGCCGCTCACGTGTTACATGCTGTCATTGTACCAGCTTGTCTTTACACCCCTCAATAATGCGCCTATTATTCTCTTCTCTCCAAAGTTTCCACCTCTAACCATGTCGTAAAAAATAGCCTTAATAAAACAGTGATAATTATGCCATTATTGTTAACACTACCCATTAAAACTTTAAAAATAGGCTTTCTGGTTTGGTCACCCGTTTGTACCGTGTATCAGTTTTTGTGGCACTAAATTGTTCCGCGATATGCCCAAACTTTCTTCCTTTTTTAAAGACTACAAGACTTGGATTTTTAGAGAAAATGAAGGCCCATCGTGGGTTCACAGTCGTCATTGGTCAGCATCGGCCAAAAGTTATTGACACCTTGTTGACCGGCGAAGGAAAATAAATACCTTCCGAGTAAGAAGTGGGTGATGTGTCTTTCCTTCTGTAGGCTTAACACTTGCAAGGGAAACGCCTGATTTATGAGCATATCACTCTAGAAATGTTTTAATATTCCCCCTACTATTTGCCTGTTTTGGGAAGGGAGGATGTTTCGTTTGCTGTTTGTACAGCGGGCATCTCTCCGCAGCGGGAACGCTGGAATCGGCACGTTGCCCTTTTGAACGTGGTCGCCCTGATCTCGCCTCGGCCGTATATCAGCAAGGAAAGCTGTAAACTCGGATAAATAAATCAGTTTGAAAAGTTTTGAGGATAGTTATGATATCCTGGCTGTGACCAAGCGAGTGAACGAGACTTAATAGGTTTTAAATCCCGATCCGGAACAGGCAGGGGGGGAAAAAAAAAAAAAAAAACCAAACCAAAAAACAACAACAACAACAACAACAAAAAACCCCTAGAGAGACACTTTCCAATCTGCCTTGAAATTAATCCCAAATGAAGGAGTCTCCTTCCAAACCGCGCTTGACAGATCTGTGGGAAACACTAGACAGAAGGCAGAGCGCCGGACCCCGCACTCTCGGCGAGGCAAAGCTCCGCCGCCGCGGGGAGCGGGACGGGGGTCCTCGCTCCACCACCGCGCCACCGGCTTGGCGACGTGCGAGGGACTGTCGCGGCGATACTCTTCTTGGGGGATGCAAAACCAGACATTTTAAGAATGCTTTAGTAATACAATCTAAATCGACCCCAAAACTTAGAGTCCAATTGAGCCTTTATTCTTTTTTTTTTTCTTAGACTCCGCTTGGGCCTTTAACTCTCTGTGTCGACCCTTGGCAAGTAACCACGTGTGTACGTGTGCAGGGGTGTGCGTCTGTCCGCGCGTGGGTGTACCGCAGCCTGCGTTGCTGCAGGCTGAGACACTGTCCGTGGCAATGACCATCGTCTCGGGCTCAACAAAACTTCCCACCCGAGGTACATGACGAATGGCATCCTGGTGAGAACGCATTAAGAATGGGGTGAGGAAGGAGGCAGCAGTGGCTCATAAACGAAAATTATAAAATTTGTGGGGATCAGCCAGTATAATCCACGGGAACTATCCCCAGGGCTCCAGTCTGCCAGAGACAGGCTTTCCCATTAACTTCCCCACAGCCGTCTTCATCTCCCACTCCGGGAGCTCTCCCTCGTATTCTGAATTCAGCTCTAGGTTACTGTTTTATTTAGAGACATAAAGATGCCTCTTCTTGCTGCCCCCAGACTCATGGTAATGGGGAAATCTCTGTGCGCCACAGACAACAGCCAGCCTCCTCCGACACGGCTATTTGGCCGAGCTAGGACAGAGGCTGGCGGTGCGATTTCCCCGCGAGGATGGGGTGTCCCG